>NC_036871.1:15322644-15343503 GCF_002910315.2 Salvelinus sp. IW2-2015
ACCAGAGAGAGAATAGATGTGTAATGGCTCTGTGCTATAGTGTGTAGGTATAGACTCGTAAGAATGTGTAATGGCTCTGTGCTATAGTGTGTAGGTATAAGAAGATGAGCTCGTATAGTTGAGTGTGTAATGTGATGGTCCTTGTGTTAGAGTAGCAGTTTGCAGATAGAAAAAAATCTCTCTCTCTCTCTCTCTCTCTCTCTCTCTCTCTCTCTCTCTTCTCTCTCCTTCTCTCTCTCTTCGTCTCTCTGTCTCTCTCTTCTTCTCCTCTCTTCTTCTCTCTCTTCTTCCTCTCTCTGTTCTCTCTTCTCTCTCTTCTCTTCTCTCTCTCTCTCCTCTCTCTCTCTCTTCTCTGCAGCACTGAGAGGCTTGACATTGATTAATGCTAAGCCGAGTGCTGCATTAAAGCTGGGGACAGCCAGTTGGGCCAGATAAAAGTGGAACAGAGGAGCGAGGGAAGGGTGGAGGGATGGGTGGAGGAGAGAAGTGCAGGCACAGCCACCAATCACTGTCGAGCGCTGGTGTCCCCTGGTAACGGTGGGACGGCATGGCTTCAGCGGGCCTGACCCTTGACCTCCAGCCAGGGTACAGACGCAGCAGTACATGATAGAAACACAGGCTCATTAACATACAGGGCACTAACACACATCTGTGTTCGCAAACACACACACACCCACACACAGGCCTTTAGAAACGAGGACTTGGCAAATGTTTTATCCATGACTTGCAGAAGTGCCACTATTATTTAAATTGGGACTTTTAGGCAATCATTGAGACGTGATGTGAAACTATGTAGAATCACCAAATGCCTGCCTGGTTTAATATAATTGGCCAAAACTGTGTCTGTCTGGCTAGATACAGTCTGGGTCTTAGGCTGCGGCTCAAATGGCACACTTTTCCTATAGAATGTACTATTTTCTATCAGAAGCTATGGGCCGTGGTCAACAGTAGTGCATGTAGAGAATAGGGAGCTCTTTTGGACTCACCTTTAGTCTGTTCTGGAACAACACACTCCCCTCCGCTACCCCTTTCTACTGTAAGCTCAGAATGCAGGGAAGGCAGCAGCAGCATTGGTGCCTACTGGGGCTGCCAGGGCCGGTAATTTGATAATGCGGCCAGGCAGAGCTCTGTGCACTGGAGCGTTAGGCAGCCAGAGAGGCAAGCGAGGAGGCTTATCCCACCAAGTTGAGGCCTGGATAGGATGAGAGTGTGCTGGGCTGGAACGCTAGAGGGAAGCAGGTGGGGTGGAGGTGAGTGTCTGGGGGTTACTTGGGGTTTTGGGAGCTGAAATTGAAGAAAGTCCGGTGTGTTTTAGGAAGTCTGCATGTGTTTATGTGTTTGGGAGGCAGGGGCAGAGTAGTGTGGGTGGTAGAATGTGCATAGTAGTGTGGGCAGAATGTGCATAGTAGTGTGAGTGGTAGAATTGCATAGTAGTGTGGGGGTAAGAATGTGCAAGTAGTGTGGGTGGTAGAATGTGCATAAGTAGTGTGGGTGGTAGAATGTGCATAGGTATGGGTGGGTGGAGTGTGAAGGTGAGTGTGGTGTGTAGAAATGTGCATAGTAGTATGGGTGAGAATGTGCATAGTAGTGTGGCGTGGGTAGAATGTGCATAGTAGTGTGGGGTGATAGAAGGTGCATAGTAGTATGGGGTGTAGATAGTGCATAGTAGTGTGGGTGATAGATATGTGCATAGTAAGTGTGGGTGATAGAATGTGCATAGTAGTGTGGGTAGAATGTGCATAGTAAGTGGTGGGTGGTAGAATGTGGCATAGTAGTGTGGGTGGTAGAATGTGCATAGTAGTGTGGGTGAGTAGAATGTGCATAAGTAAGTGTGGGTGCTAGATGTGCATGAGTAGTGTGGGTGGTTTCAAACAAGAAGTAAGAAGTGCGGTGTAGACGCATATCTGTGTGGTGGTGTTAGTCAGGTATGTTTGTTTTAAGGGTCATTAATAGCAGTGAGCCTGCCAATCTCCCAGTTCACACTCTGGAAATGGATACTGGTAGAAGAGATCGAGCAAAGAGAGATTTCCCCTCCATATACTGGGTGGGAAGTGTATAGTTCGTATGAGTACCTGGGGGGTAAATGTGATTATTTGCCCGGTCAATCACTGCTAAACGTGGCCTTGCCCGCTCGCCGTCTCCGCCTCCACCGCACCCCTTCCAGCCTAAGGAAGACAGGAAACGGGGAATGATGATAGAGGGATGATAGCGCGGGGACAAAAACGAAGGAATTGAAGCTGAAATTGCTGGGGTGTTGGTAATTCACAGCCCAAATGTGTGTTGCTTCAGGTGTGCTGTGTCCCTGAATGAAAGAGCGAGAGCAGAGTGGGAGAGCAGAGTGGGAGAGCAGAGTGGGAGAGCAGAGGAGAATAGGCCCACACTGTGCACCCAGGCCGAAAGCATCACAAAGAGATGGGATGGAGTTTTCTTCCAATGGGCAGTTTCTAGGTCTTTCTGCCTCATTAGGTAGTGCTTTTATTCAGACCCAGCGCAGATTGTTGCCTTGTTGTGTTGGAYACGGACACAGAGAGAGAGAAATGGGGATTTTGAAGACTGAGGACGTTTTAAAAGATGTGCTAGCTGCTCCACGACAGCTCTGACTGATGYTTCTTACCGGCATGACTTTTGTCTGTGAATTTTGAATGTGTGACATTGTGTTTTTAGTAGCTTTCAATGCTACTTTCTTGCATCGTTCAGGCTATTACAAGGCACAGAGGCAATTTTGTTAATCTCAGTTTCACTTCCTGTTTCCTGTTTGCAGCCCCATCCATCGTACCCATCATGCACCAGGTGAGCTCCACCATGAAGAGCTTCACATTGTCATGGCCACAGCCTGAACAGCCCAACGGAATCATCCTGGACTACGAGCTACGCTTCTACGAGAAGGTAGGCTGGTTGTGCGTGGGTGTGTGTCTGCGTGTGTGTGTGTGTATAAGCGCACGTCTGCTCAAGAGCATGTTCATGCTCATGCCTTCCCCGTCTGATGAAGTGAATACCTTGACATCCCCCCTCCCCTCACCAGTCCCACTGCGGTAATGCTATGCGCCTGGTGGGGCTAGCATCGACCCGTCTGCTACCATCTACTCCTACACAGTGGAACCTTCTTTAATAACCTATGAGAGCTGCCCAGAGTGTCTACAGAACAGGCATTATTGACCTATAGGCTTTTCCCAAGGCCTCGGTCTACAGGAATAATGAAATAGAGCCCAGAATAGACTAGAGCCTAGAGGACACTTAAGGTGGTCCATAGTTTGGTGGGTTGGCTGGATGCAGGTTTTAGCCTTTGAAATGTGTTCATTGGTGTTACATTTGTTAGATAAAATATTTTTATCTGTATGTTGAGGGTTATCAAAGCAGATAGAATCCATATACACTGCTCAAAAAAATAAAGGGAACACTAAAATAACACATCCTAGATCTGAATGAATGAAAGCGATTCATCCTGAGGACGCACCCACAATCAACATATTTTTCTCAACTCAGCCCAGGCTTCACAAAATCACAAATGCGATTAAATAAATCACTTACCTTTGAAGATCTTCGCTCTGTTTGCAATCCCAGGGTCCCAGCTACAACATGAAATGTGTTTTGTTCATAAATCCCTTCTTTATATCCACAAGTCATTTTTAGTTGGCGCATTGATTTCAGTAATCCACTCCGTTCAACATGCAGACAAAGGAAGTCCAAAAAGCTACTAGTAAACTTCGTCCAAACAAGTCATCGACGTTTCTATTATCTCAGGTAAGTCTAAAATGTAAAATATAAAAAAACTATAATATTCATCATGGAAAGTACTAGTCTCAAATAGGTAAGGAAAATTCATGATGCGCGCGCGCTTCTCCCTGCACGCCGAAGACTGATTTGGGTCAGGTGACTCCCAACAAAAATCAAAAATCTTGTTCGTTTTTCAAAAGAAGCCTCAAAGACAATGATAAACACTGTTCATCCTGTGAAAGCCATGGGAATTTCATTGGGTGACGGACATATGGTTTCCAATAGGTTTCCATAATAAGAGCCTGGGAGCTAAAAAACTAAATACTGGTGGCGGATTGTTGATTCAGGGTTTTTTACGGCTCTTCACAGAGCGAATCGTGTATTAAGTCAGGTTAGCAGTTTTAAGAAACTTCAGAGTGTTCTTGTCTATCACGGATGCTACTGTATGATACGCAATATACGCGCTCCTTTGAGCTGACACCATAGGACAGTTTAACTGATGGACACGTCAGTCAGTGCGGATAATTCAGGATACTTGCCCTAGCCCTAAAAAAATCCTAAATCACCTAATCTACAATACAATATCCCATAATGACAAAATGAAAACGCTTTTTTGACATATAATGTTGGCGATAAAAACTGAATGATGAGGCCCTATTTAACAGTAAGTATTATACTATGACTATCAGAACCCTTTGCTATGGAGACTTGAAGCCTCAGGTTCATCTGTGTCATTGATCATCTTGAGATGTTTCTACAAACTTGATGGATTCCACCTCTGTAAATTCAATTTGATTGCGACATGATTTGGAAAGACACACACATTCTATATCACAGGTCGCTTATATGAGGTTCCCACGGTTAACAGTGCCATGTAAGCAAAAACCAAGCCATGAGGTTGGAAAGAATTGTCGTAGAGCTCCGATATCTGGATTATGTTGAGGATCAGATCCTCTGGAAGGGTACAAAACATGTCTGCCAGCATGAAGGTCCCAAGAAACACAGTGCCTCTATCATTCTTAAAATGGAAGAAGTTTTGGAACCAGCCAAGACTCCACGCCAACCGCCCGCAAACTGAGCAATCGGGGAGCAGGGCTTTGGTCAGAGAGGTGACCAATGAACCGGGGCTCACTCTGACAAGGTCCAGAGTTCCTCTGTGGCAGGTGGGGAAAACCTTCCAGAAGGACATGCTTCTCTGCAGCAACTCCACAAATCGAGGCTTTTATGGTAGAGTGCAGACGGAAGCCACTCCTGACTCAGTAAGGCACCTAAAAGGTCTCTGACCACTGAAAAACAGAATTCTCTGGTCTGATGAAACCAAGGAACTCTTTGCTCTGAATGCCCAAGTCGTCAACATCTGGAGGAAACCTGGCAACCGATCCCTTACGGTGAAAGCATGGTGGTGGCAGCATCATGCTTGTGGGGATGTTTTCAGCGGCAGGGACTGTGAGACTAGTCAAGAATCGGGGAAAGAAGGATCTGCAGAGAAGAATGGGAGAAACTCTCCAAATACAGGTGTGCAAGCTTGTAGCGTCATACCAAATAGATCAAGTCTGTAATCCGCTGTCAAAGGTGCTTCAACAAAGTTTAATGATAAAGGGTTCTTGAATACTTACTGTAATGTAAATGTGATATTGTCAAAGAATTTTAAATTTTTAATACATTTTCAAAAGTCACTGGAGAACACTTGTTCTTTGCTTAGGGGGGGGGGGGGGGGGGGGGGGGGAGGGGGGGGGGGGGGGGGGGGGGGGGGGGGGGGGGGGGGGGGGGGGGGGGGGGGGGGGGGGGGGGGGGGGGGGGGTGTCATTATATGGGTATTGTCGTGGTAGATTGATGAGGGGGTATTAAAAATACAAACAGTTTTTTTAGAATAAGAACTGTAACGTATCAAATGTGGAAAAAGTCAAGGGTACTGAATACTTACGGCGAGATGCAACTTTATATATATTTTTAGACATTCTTCAACTATACAACCTTCCCTTCCTCGTTCTGGATGCGAAACCCTGTGTTTAAAATGCGCTAACAACTCAAGATAACATCAGATAGTGAAGAAGGAGCCACCTCTCTCTCTCTGGCTCATGGTCGTTTAAGTTCGTGGTGGGCTGACAGTGAAGTAAAGGGAAATCTAGAGGTAAATAGCTCTGATTATTAGGGTAGCCCTAATGGCTTTTCCTGATGTCATGGTTTCTGAATGGCTAAATAATGGCCCCCCTTGTCAGATAGATGATGTTGGGAATGCATGTGGTGATCCCGGGCTCTGGGTAAAAAGGTGACTGGCTGTAATGGCTCTGCCCATGCCCCAGCCTAGGATCTTTGTGCTAGGTAATTGCGGTGGTGGGTGGGCTGTTGCTTCTCGACTTGAGGGGTTTCATAACAAGGAATAGGATATGGATGTGGATATGAAACTGTTCGTTGATGAGATGGACTCGACAGGATCTGAGGATAATTTGGGGGAGAAAACTTTGTTAACGGCAGTCTTGAGACGTGGGAGTCTGGGGAGTTTATTCTTCTTCTTACCATGTGCAAACTGGACTGAATGCCAAAAACAGTTAAACAAGGACACAAAAGGTGTTGGCAACTTGTTAATCCTCTCAACATTATCATTGGACTCTCAAAGTTTCTCATTGGGCTCTCAAAACTGGCCAAGTTTCTGCTTTTCTGAAACATGCTCTCGACAAGAAACCCCCCATGACATCCAACTGCGAAATGGATTCTCCATTCAGCGGGGCGGACAGGACAGTGGGTTCGGGAAATTGAGGGAGGGATGGGTTTACCTCTACAAACAACTCCGAACTGGTTCTGCTAACTCCAGCGCTGTGGAAGTGTCAACTTTTCATCCCGTCTTTGGAATAACCTGTATGGTCAAATGCAGACTCTTCTACCTCCCGATGGAGTTTTCAGCTGTTATCGTGACTGTTGTATACTTCCATGTCAGAGGCAATTAATAAAAATTACAATCTGGCACTTAACGAACTATATCAACATGGCTTTATAAAAAGCAGGAAAACGCTACATCCAGAGGCTGCTTTTCTGGTTGCCGCGATTTTAATTCGCGTCACTAAGGCACCGTGATGCCCAATTCTTCTATCCAACACTTGAGAGCCTCAACGCCACTAGGGAGCAATTAAGTCCTACACCATTGTTATCTACCACCCCAGCAAGCATACAAAGGCCATCTCCCTCGTCCGGCCATTCGTAAAATGGATCAAGAACCTCCGTCCTTTTTTTCTTCTGTTTTTACAAGCAGAAACTCATTATAATATCATGCTAGCAGCGACTGCTTTGCCAGCGCGATCTGGAGATATGTTCTTGAGAATCCGCGATTAACATTGACGAGTTAAACCACCTCGTCACCGGCTTTTCATTAGAAAATGGCTATCTGCGATGTTGTCTCCAGGTGAGGGTTCGCTGCTTCCCCAATCAAAAACCCTGGATTAAACCAAGGTTGGGCTATAACTAAAGGAAAAGGGCTACGCACACAAGAGCATCGTAGACAACCCTGGGGCTATACGGCCGAAGCCAGGAATAATTCCTGCTATGACATCCGCAGAGTCATCAAAACGACAAAAGGGACGATATAGGAATAAGGTGGAATCATACTACACAGGCTCTGACACACACGCGGGCCGTAATGTGCAGGGGATACAGTCCCATTACAAAGGAGAGAACCCCACTGTCACTGCCTAACAATTGCCTCTTAAATCAGATCGAACTTAAATGCATTTTAATGCACGTTTTGCCAACAACAACAATCGTGCCGGGTGTGAGGGCCAGTCAACTGAACACCAGTGATTGGTGACCGTCCTTTTCAAGAGGCGAGCATTGAAAAAAAAGTTTTTAATCAGTCAACACCTGCAAGGCCGCGGGGCCCAACGGTATATCCAGGGCGAGTTCCTCAGAAGCATGCTGTCGAGGCATAGTTCAATCTGCATACCGCTCCAACAATCATAGATGAAGCAATCTCAATTGTCTGCACACTGCCCTCATTTACCTAAATAAAGAGGAATACCTATGTGAGAAGCTGTTCATTGACTAAGCTTAGCATTTAACACCATTTGTCACTCCAACCTCGTCACGAAGCTTTGGAACCTGGGTTCTGGACTCTCCCTCTGCAAACTGGATCCTGGACTTCCTGACGGGCCAACCCCAGGTTGATGAGGGGTAGGCAACATCAACTTCTCCGCACAGACCCTCACCCAGGTGGCCACAGGCGGTGTGTGCTAGTAACCCTCCTTCCCCATGTTCCCCACGACTTTGTATGAGCCACGCAACGACTCACAACACCATCGATCAAGTTGCTGACGACCACACTTATGGTAGGCTGATTACCGGTACTGATGAGTCAGCTTACAGGGAGGAGGTGCACGTTGACCTGGCCAGTGTGTGGCCAGAACAACAACCTCTCCTCAACGTTCAGTTAAGACCAAGGAGCTGATCGGGACTTACAGGGAAACACAGGGGGACACCATGGAACGTGAAGCTCTCGACCCGCGAAGCACTTCCTCATTCCCACATCGACAGGGGACGCAGTTGGAGCAGGTCGAGAAGCTTCAGTTCCTTGGTGTTCAAATTCACTGAAGACTAAAATGGTCCAACAGCACATCTTTTCCCTCAGGAAGGTTGAAGAAAGTTTGTGGGCCTCAATTCCTCAAAAAGTTTCTACAGCTGTGGCCATTGAGATCATTTTGCACAGCCTGCATCACTGCCTGGTATTCAATAGCACCACCCTGAATTGCATGGTGCTGCCTAGGGTGGTGCGGACTAGCCGCAGTTACATCACTGGGGTCAAGCTCCCTGCCATCTTAGGACCATCTTAATTGTATATCAGGAGGTGTGGTAGGAAGGCCAGAAAATCGTTAAAGACTCCAACACCCAAGCCTCTCTGGCTTCCACAACGGCAACGATACAGTGCAATCAGTTTGGCACCAAAACAGCTCTTGGAACAGCTTCCTATAGCCAAGCAAACAAAATAGCTGCAACGTACTATCTGAGTTAACCTTGTCGATCCTCATTGACCTCATTGACCTATTTTTGTCTCTATGTCACACTTACAGGGCCTAGATACTCATACACACACTCCATCTGGCTCACTCACACATAATAAATGCACATACAGTACCAGTCAAAAGTTTGGACACATCCTACTATTAATGGGTTTTTTCTTATTTTTACTATTTTCTACATTGTTCAGAATCAACAGTAAAGACATCCTTTTTTCGGCATTTCTCCTCAACCAGCTTCACCTTGAATGCTTTTCCAACAACTCTTGACCAAGGAGTTCCACATATGCTTAGCACTGTTGGCTCTTTTCCGTTCACTCTGCGGTCCAACTCATCCCAACCATCTCATTGGTTTGAGGTCGGGTGATTGTGGTGGATCAGGTCATTCTGACTGCAGCACTCCAATCACTCTCCTCTTGGGTCAAATAGCCCTTACACAGCCAGGAAAGTGTGTTTTGGGTCATGTCGGTTGAAAATAAATGCAAGTCCCGACTAAGCATCAAACCGATGGGATGGCGTATCGCTGCAGAATGCTGAAGCGTAGCCATGCTTGTTAAGTGTGCCTTGAATGCTAAATAAATCACAAGAACAGTGTCATCAGCAAGAGCACCCCACACCATCACACTCTTCGTCCATGCGTCACGGTGGAACACACATGCAGAGAGCATCCGTACCTATCTGCGTCTCACCAAAGAACACAGCGGTTGGAACCAAACATCTCAAAAATTGGACTTCATCAGATCCAAGAGAGGTACAGATTTCGACTGCTATTTGTCGACACTTTGGAGACTAGGATGTTTCTTGCCAAGCAAGTCTCTTCTTCGTTGTATTGGGTATTGTAGTGGTTTTCTTTGCAGACAATTCGACATGAAAGGGCACACTGCGAGGCAGAGGTCTCTCTGAATAGTTGGATGTTGATGTGTTGGTTACTTTCGAACTCTGTGAGCATTTATTATGGGTCATGGCGAGATCGTGGTGCAAGTAAGTCAGTAGATAGTATCTTATCGCTCATGCAAGAGCAGGTCACACAGTATGAGTCTTCCATTCCTGTGACGGTCCTCATGAGAGACAGTTTACTCAATAGCGGCTTGAGGTTTTTGCCACTGCACTTGAAGGAACTTCAAAGTTCTTGAAATTTTCCAGATTGACTGAACCTAACATGTCAGTAATGAATGCTGATCTTCTCTTTGCTTATTTGAGCTGTTCTGACATAATATGGAATTGAATCTTTTGCTAATCGTCTGTTTTTCACCCTACCTTGTCACAACAGCAACCTGTTTGGCCTAACGCATAAAGAACGGAAAAGAATATTCCAAACATGGAACTTTTAACAAGGCAGCTACCTGTTAAGTTGAAATGCATTCCAGGTGACCACCTGGGAAGATGACCAGTGAGTGATGAGGCTTCATTCAAGGCAAAGGGTGCTACTTTGAATATTTCAAATTCTTTAACACTTTTTGGTTACTGTTATTTCAAAGTTTTTTGATGTCTTCACTATTATTCTAACAATGCTAGAAAATAGTCAAAATAGAGAAACCCACGGAATGAGTAGAGTGTATCCCAACTTTTTACTGCTACTTGATCACACACACACACACTCTACGAAACACCGCTCAACTGCCAGCTCCACATACAAGAGCGGCTAGGCTACTGATTTAATTTTATATCCCTTAGTTAGGTGCACCTTCTATAACTCAACCCTGTAAGGCAACTGACTATGATTCTTACTGTACCTTTCTGTCACTCCAGTACCCCTGCACAACTGTTAGATATGGTATTAGAGGAACGACACCGTGGATGAGTAGTAGGACGGGGAAGAGGGGTGACTCTTCAGTAGCATATGGGGATTTGCATATCATTTCAGCCTATACTCTACTTTCTATAGTGATGTTCTAGTATGGGCAAGTTGTGTTATTTGTATGCTCAGGTGACATTCGTCGGTAGAGAAAGTGAGCAAGTTGCTCACTGTACTTGTGCATTGGTGAATGTTGTGAAACTTGTGGTTATTATATAGGCGCGGGATAGATGTATGATCGGCGGTAAGAATTGAGGAGAGCGGGGTAGTGAGACGAAGGAGTGTGCGCGCGATGAAGGACACTAGAGGCGAGGACTGTGTGGCACACGTAAACGTCGATTGTGAGGAGGTGTGGAGACGTGCCCGTATAAGGTGTGCAGCAAGAGAGACGGAGATAGAAGAGGTTAGACCGAAAAGAAGGGAAACTAGGGGGAAGCAGATTCGGTTGAAAGAGGGAGGACGGACAGTTCGCCCCGAGAGATGATGAGATATGATTTCCTTGTGTAATTAGCTGTGGAGGTCAATATAAGTACGTGTACCCAGGGGTGTCCCTGTGTGGTCGATACTGGAATGAAAGTCCTGCATCATTACTATGATATCAGCAGCCTGCACTAAAGCTGGACAACACACACACACACCACTTCTTCATGTGCTGTCATTTTAGTACCTGTTCTCTCTATACAGAAGGCCCTCTTGTGTTCATATATAGGATTGATCCTCTGTAATGAGTCAAAGCTGCGCATCGTCCCATTTTTTGAGTGTTCGTCTATTGGCGGCGAACATCTATGCTTTATTCACTTAGGAGGTCAACAGTGCGTGTGCAGACCTGTGAGGGTGTGTGGATACAGGTTGTAAACGGGCACTCTGTACCATAGAGTATACGTGCATAGTAGTGGGGTCACTTTAACGAATGTCAAGAACGCAACCGATGTTAAACAACCTCCAGAAAATGTAGGAATTAGGTAAAACAAACTGTCCTCAACAGCCTCTTCTCTCCGCCAACCTTCCATCCCTCAATTCAAGGACACTTAACCTATGAACAGCTGAATGAACAAACCTCTCAGAGAGAGACTTTTCGTTCCCTCTTTCTGCTGCTTTTCACGGGCTATCTTTTCTCCTGACTTGCACAATCGTAACCTGAGCAAGTTCAACAAGGCTTTTGTTTTGCGGGAAACATGTTGCCAGAAGTAAGAATTAGTTGAATCGATTTGAATGAAACATTCCCAAAATGTTACGTTGAAAACATCAAACATTTCGTTTTTGTAAGGGTACTACCCTCTCTTTTTTAGCGACAATATTCAAAATGAACATGGACTTCCTCCTGAAATTTAGTAAGAATGTCTACATGGCTACTTGAATGTATTTTTAGCGGCAGTTTAGATCTGAAACAGACACTTACGTTCTCAGACTTTTAAGCTAGTGTTAGTGAACGGTAGCGGGCTAACACACAAAACAATGAATATGTTAGCTTTATGTTAGCCAAAGTTGCAAGCTATTCCTTGTTTGAACGCACCTCTAGATTCTGGTGCCCAACTGCCAAACCACGTCACCAACCTGAGATCCCTCTTATCTACAACCACTCCTCCTCCCATTCCATTTCTACTTCTCAGCAAACTGTTTTTTACGAAAGTACTTCCCAAGAATCCAAACATCTCCATCTATTCCATCTTGCAGGCCTGTCTTTGGGCATGTGGAAACCGGCCGAAAACCCAATTCACTGAAAAGAGTCTGCGGCTCAAGCGGGAATTCTTAGATACAGAAGAGATAGAAGTAGTCAGAGCCAAATTCCAAACCAACCAAAACATAACCAAAAGGGATTTGGACTTCTGAACATGACTAATAACCAAGAGGGAGTGAGGCATGTTTGGATCCCTATCATTATGTTTTGTGTTTACAAGCTTTGAAATGCCTTGAGTTCTACATGTGTTGTTGGTGTACATGGGGTTGGTTTAGAGTAGGACAGATGAAGACACCCAATCATAGTTACTGTAGAAAAATGACAAAAATGAAAAATTGCATTATCCTTTGTATGTTATTGAATAAGCATTGCTCATTAATTTCTTTCCGTTTCTATTATTAGTATGTCCATTGGTTATTTTCATCCATCCATTCATCTAAATTCATTCTTCTCTTTCAGTCAGTCAGTCAGTCAATAATAATTGGAGTATGGATAGTGTGCATCACTTTCTTAATAAATTTTTACATGGGTTGTTGTTTCTCACTGCCCTCAATTCACAGAACTTTGAACTGCTTAGAGGGCAGAGAGGAGCTGGTTGCTCCAACCATTTCATCATCCTCTAAGGGCGGCTCGGTTGTCATTCTGCTTTCATTTAATGCTAGTTTATCATACAATGTTGAGCTTGTCCCTTGAATCCAGAAACGGCAAGCTTAGAAATTCCGACTTGACGCTTTCCAAAAGGCACCAAGAAATGCCCGTTTACATCTACAGTACTTTCAACAGTGCGGTGTCACCAATGGCATCAACCGGAGTGATTAAAAAAAAAATGGCCTAAAATGGTTCCCTGAAAGAAACTAATAGAAACAGAACCACGAAAGGGGACAGGACAGAATAGAAACAGAACAGATCAGAACAGATCAGAAACAGCACAGAGCAAAGCAGAACTGCCAACATCCCTAATGATCTGTGAGAGGCGGTCCATTACCATGTAGTACACAGAGCAGCCCCTCTGAGCTATTGCTAATGGGGAGGCGTGGGTTAACGCAGCAATGCCTAGGAGGGGAGAAGTGAGCGAGGGATGAGCAAAGACTGTGAGACTGTGGTGAGATGTGGGGGTGTCTCAAGTCTTCAAAGGAAAGAACAGAATTCAGCTTGTTCTATGTGATGAACAGTGGGCCTTATGGCATTGGGTCCATCTTTGATCAGGAACTTTTCCGACCAATGTCAAATCAGTCAACAACATCAGAACGTCCAGCTGGGAATTGAGGGATGAAACCCTGTGGAATTGGATTCCCGGAATGTGAATGTATTAGCCTTATCCCGGGAAAAATCACCAATGAGCGGATAGTTGAGCAGAGGGAGAATGGGAGAACAGGTCACCCAAATATTCAAGTTATGTTATTGGGGGTTGGTGAAAATGAAATGACGCTTTTTCGTTCCCTTTTGTAAAAGAGTGTGTAATGGTTTGTGCGTATAGTGTGTAGGTATAAGATCGTAGATGTGTAATGGCTTCTGTGCTATAGTGTGTAGTATAGACTCGTAAGATTGTAATGGCTTCTTGTGCTATAGTGTGTAGGTATAGACTCGTAAGATGTGTAATGTGATGGTCCTTGGGTGTTTAAGAGTAAGCAGTTGCAGATAAAAAAAAACCTCTCTCTCTTTCTCTCTCTCTCTCTCTCTCTCTCTCTCTCTCTCTCTCTCTCTCTCTCTCTCTCTCTCTCTCTCTCTCTCTCCTCTTCGTTCTCTCTCTCTGCTCTCTCTCTCTTCACTGCTCTCTCTCTCTCTCCTCTCTCCTCTCTCTCTTCCCTCTCTCTCTCTCTCCTCTCTTCTTCTCTTCTCTCTCTTCCTCTCCCTCCCTCCTCCCTCCCTCCCCCTCCTCCCTTCTCCCCCTCCCTCTCTCTTCTTCTCTCTCCTTCGGACTCCCCTCTTTCTCTCTCTTCTAGGTCCTCTCTCTCATTCCTTCTCTCCTCCTCCTCTCCTCTCTCTCTCTCTCTCTCTCTCTCTCTCGTCTCTCTCTCTCTCTCTCCGGCCTTTCGTCTCTCTTCTCTCTCTCTCTCTCTCTCTCTGTCTCCTCTCTCTCTCCTCTCTTTCTTCTCTCTCTTTCTTCGCAGGCATGAGGAGGCTTGACATTGATTTAAATGCTAAGCCGAGTGCTGCACTTAAAAAGCTGGGACAGCCAGTTTGGGCCAGAATAAAAGTGGGAAAGAGGAGCGAGGGAAGGTTGGAGGGATGGGTGGAGGAAGAGAAAAGTGCAGGGCAGCCACCAATCACTGTCGCGCTGTGTCCCCTGGTAAACGGTGGGGGACGGCTATGGCTGTCAGCGGGCCTGACCCTTGACTCCGGCCAGGTACAGACGCAGCAGTAAACTGATTAGAAACACAGGCCATGTACCATACAGGGCACTAAACACACATCTGTGTTGCAAACACAACACACCACACACAGCCTTTAGAAGAAACGAGGATTGGCAAATGTTTTACATGACTTGCAGCAAGTGCCACTATTATTTAAATTGGGACTTTAGGCAATCATGAGAACGTGATGTGAAACTATGTGAATCAACAAAGTGCCTGCCTGGTTTAATATAATTGGCCACACAACTGTGTCCTGTCTGGCTAGATACAGTCTGGTCTTATAGGCCGCGGTACTCAAATGGCACACTATTTCTTAAGAAATGTAACTATTTTCCTATCAGTGCTATGGCGTGGTCAACAGTAGTGCAAGTAGGGATAGGGAGCTTCTTTTTGGACTCACTTTAGTCTTTCTGGAACACACACTCCTCCCTAACCACCTCACCTTTCAGCTTGTAACTCAGAAGCAGGGAAGGGCGCGCAGCATTGGTGCCTACTGGGCTGGCACAGGGCCGGTTTGATTAATGCGTGGCCCAGCAAGAGCTCTGTGCACTGGAGCGTTAGGCCAGACCAAGAAGGGAAGCGAGGAGGCTTATCCCCCAAAGTTGAAGGCTGGATAGGATGAGGAGTGCGTGGGCTGGAGACGCTAGAGGGAAGCCAGGTGGGGTGAGGGGATAGTGTCTGGGGGGGTTTACTTGGGGATTTTGGGAGCTGAAATGTGAAGAAAGTCCGGTGTGTTTTAGAAAGTCGCATGTGTTTATGTATGTGTTTGGGAGGCAGGGGCAGAGTAGTGTGGCGGTGGTAGAATGTGGCATAGTAGTGTGGCGGTAGAAATGTGCATAGTAGTGTGAGTGGGTAGAATGTGCAAGTAGTGTTGGGTGGTAGAATGGTGCTAGTAGTTGTGGGTGGTAGAATGTGCATAGTAAGTGGTGGGTGTAGATGTGCATAGTAGTGTGGGTGGTAGAATGTGCATGTAGTGTTGGGTGTAAAATGTGCAACTAGTAGTATGGGTGGTAGAATGTGCATAGGTAGTGTGGGTGACTAGAAATGTGCATAGTACTGTGGGTGATATCATGTGCAAGTAGTGGGGTGGTAGAATGTGCATATAGTGTGGTGTGATATAGAATGTGGGCATAGTAGTGTGGGTGATAGAATTGCAATAGTAGTGTGGGGTGATAGATATTGTGCATACGTAAGTGTGGGTGATAGAATGTGAATAGTAGGTGGGGGTGGTTAGAAACAATTGCATAAGTAAGTGTGGGTGATAGAATCGTGCATAGTAGTGTGGGTGGTAGAATGTGCATAGTAGTTGTGGGTGGTAGAATGGTGCATAGTAGTGGTGGGTGTAGAATGTGCATAGTAGTGTGGGTGGTAGAATGTGCATTGTAAGTGTGGGTGTACAGAATGTTGCATAGTAGTGTGGGTGGTAGAATGTGCAATGTAGTGTGGTGGTAGAATGTTGCCCATAGTAGTGTGGGTGGTAGAATGTGCATAGTCGTGGTGGGTGGTAGAATGGTTGCATAGAGTGTGGGTGGTAAGGATATGGTGCCATAGTAGTGTGGGTGGTAGAATGTGCAGTAGTAACGTGTGGGTGGTTAGAATGTGCCATAGTGTGTGCGGTGGTAGACATGTTGCATGTAGTGTGGGTGGTAGAAATGTGCATAGTAGTGGTGGGTGGAGAATGTGCATAGTGATGTGGGTGGTAGAAATGTGCATAGTAGTTGTGGGTGGTAGAATGTGCATAGTAGTGTGGGTGTAGAATGTGCATAGTGTGTGGGTGAATAGAATGTGGCAAGTTAGTATTGGGTGGTAGAATGTGAATAGTAGTGTGGGTGGTAGCATGTGCATAGTAGTATGGTGCGGTAGAATGTGGCATAGTGTTGTGGGTGGTTAGAAATGTGCCATAGTAGTGTGGCGTGGTTTTCAAAACAAAAGTAAATGGCGTGTAGACCATATCTGTGGTGTGTGTCTATCATAGTTTCAGGGTCATATATGAGCCTCCATCTCCAGACCTTCCACAATCTCTGGATGGATACTGTAAAAGATAAGACAAAGAGAGATTCCCTTCCCATAATATGGGGGGTAATGTATTGATTCTAGTGATTCTGTTTAGTTAAGGTTTCGGCGAAGGCTGAATTCGCTATGCCTGGAGGAGCCCAATGCACGAGAGGTGGGAGTGAATGGGGTATAGCATAAATTGACCCGGTTGCGTCAACTCGAAGTCCAAAGAACGGCGAGGGAGGGGCACTTTTCGTCCGGGTGAGCGGTGGTTGCTCGTTGATGCCTCCGGCGCCCGTCTCCGGAGGGCCCAACCCCACAGCCTGGCCGCATGCGACTAAGAAGGAAGGGGAACGATTGCAGAATGGGATTAGGGGGAATGATAACGGCGGGGCCGGAGGACCAAAGAAAACTGCGAGGATGAGCCTGGAAAAATGGCTCAGCGTGGGGTGCGTGTTTGGCGGCGGCTTAATTCCACAAACCATGGATACTGATGTGATGGCTAAGGGATCTGGCGCTAGTTGCCATGCTCTAGTGGTCTAGGAATTGACAATGTGTCAGAGTACATGGGCTGTAGAGCACGTATGTGGCTAGATGGAGCAGAGCGTAGGATGAGCAGAGAAGATATGGTCAGGAAAGTGGGAGAGCAGAAGTGGGAGCAGAGTGGGGAGAGCAGCAGGAGAATAGGCCCACAACTGTGCAGAAGGCCTCCCAGGTTGCAAGAGCCGAAAGACATTCACAAAGAGATGGGGATGGTGGGTAAGTTTTTTCCAATGAACACGCGCATGACTGATCTTTTGTTTTCATAGGATCTATTACCGTTAAGGGGGTACAGTCGGTTGTAGGTGTTCAGGACCGATATATACACTGTGTTATGGTGCACGGGCAAGGATTGGGGTGACATTTGTGTTTGTTAGAACCATGCTTATATGGAACGCAAGAGCACGATAGAGAAATGGGAAGATATTTCTTAGAAGACTGGAGAGGTGACATGGAGTTGTGAATAAAAATGTATGCCTCAACGTCGGGTCCACTGCCAGCTCTGACTGATTGGATGGTCTTTAGCCCACGCATATATGGACCTATTTGTGGGATTAGGAAAGTATTGGTTTGTAGATGTGTTGACCACCAGAATTAAGTCGTGGTTTGACTAGAAGTCAAATGCTACTGCGTACCTTTGCATCCGTGATGTTCCTGAAGCTATTACAAGTGCAGAGGCATTTTTGTTAATCTAAGTTTTCACCTTCCCTGTTTCCTGTTGCAGCCCCATCCATGTACCATCATGGCACCAGGTGAGCTCCACCAGAAGAGCTTCAACATTGTTCATGCCAGGCTAGACCTGAACAGTTCCCAACGGAAATTCAATGTGCTGAGGAAGACGATCTACCGGAGCTATTGATATGCAACCGCCCTTGTGATCAACAGAAGGAGGGGGTAAGGGGACTGGGTCTGTGCGTGGGTGTGCTGTCTGCCGTGTGTGAGGCAGTGTGTATAGAATCAACGGTATAGAAGAGGCACGGCAACGTCTGCTCAGAGACATGATAACTGCGTAGCAGAATCGCTTCGAAAGGTAGGTTGGTTCACGATATAAACTGGCTAGTCGAAGTATACCGAGTGCGTATTGTGTTGTCGGTACTGTGGTGTGCGGTGTGCTGGCTGTGTGTGGGTCGTGTTGTGTGGTGTTGTGTAGGAAGGTGGTTCGGTGAGTGTGTATGGTATGTTCTGTGTGTGGTAAGTGGTGTGTGTGTGGTGGTGTGTGTGTGTGATGTGTGTGTGTGTTGTGTGTGGTGTGCTGATTAGTGGCATGTTATAGCGTGTGTGTGTGGGTGTTGGGTGAGGCTGGGTGTGGTGGCGGGGCCAGCTTTATCCCGATTTGTAAAGACGTGACAAACCGCGAAACAGAAAGTTTCGTTGTGGAGGTGAACTCGAAAGCCGAACTCCATCCCAAACACACCCTTGGCTGAATGATATGATCACGAGTCGCCTCAGGTCTGTACAGACAGGCTACGCTCCAGTCCAATCTCTCCTTGCCTCCGCATGCAATCTTGTAGGCGATTCCCCGTACTAGGATGAACACACAGTACCTTTACATCACCCCGCTTCTGCGACACACGACGCAGTCCCACTTGGTGGGGCCGGGTAGGTGATATGCGCCTGGTGGGGCAGGGCAAAGATCGGACAACTCGCGTCTGCTACCATCTAAACTCCTACACAGTGGAACCTTCTTTAATAACGGACTTGGAAGGAAGCTGGGGCCCCAAGGGACGTGGTTCTACCTTAAGACATCAAAGAGTCTATACTCGGGAGGAACGACTAAGATTTAGTGTGTCAGTGGCCTTTTCCCAACGCCGAATTCTCGGGTCTATCAACTAAGACATCTTCAGTGAGCCAGGGGAAGTTAATGATAACCCATAAAAAAATAAGCTGCGACCTACAAGGCCCTCAAAGCGAACATCTAAATTAAGGGAATGAGTGTAATAGTAGGGATCGGGGGAGTAGAATGCAATGTGATGCTGGGAAGGCAGCTTCTTTCTACGTACCGCAGCTTGATTTGGTGTTCTGCTCAACGAACACTGAGTGGTTGATGCATTCTGGTTAAGTAGAATGGTAATAAGTACAGTTGTCTTATTCCTGTGGATGGCTTGAAGGAGAGTGTATCCAGGTATAGAATAAGAATCACCATCATGAGGTAGTCCCGACTTCGCGGGAACTGGGCTGTCCAATCTGAAAAAATAAAGGGACACTAGATAAACACCCATGCCTAAAAGATCTGAATGATAAATAATTCTTCATTAAAAATGCTGTAAACATCAGGTTTGCGAATGTGTGCATTGACCACACACAAAATGACGAAACAAAGTGTATCAAAGTGCGAAATCAAGCTTTTCACGCACTCTAGACCAATGGAGGGTCTCATGGCATTTATTGGAGCACCTCGATGAATAAAGGTGCGGGAAGCTGCGCTTACCTAATATAAACGGATGTATCGACTCGAATTCCAGACAAAAGCTTGGAGATGTAGAATGTCTTGAAAAAAAAAGTCAGGAACGGGCTTCGAGTAGTAACAAGTACCTCGTGTAGGCTCCACTAAGTGGAAGAACCAGCTACCGTTTACGAACCCGCAAAACCCACTTCGAGCATATCAGGGGTCCGCCGGTGCAGCCTTGGCATCGAGATTGGCGGGGAAAGGTCCTCCCGCTGATAGGGATCGTCCATCCCCAGACCCTTCCGAGCGATCTCAGAAAAGTGGCATCCTGCCATACCGTAGGATCATGAGGTCGGACCGAGTCTGTGGTGACAAAATCATAGGCGATTGACCGGGTGGGGATCGGAGCGAAAAAGATGATGAGTGCCAGATGGTGCTCAAATTGGATTTCAAGATGGAACCTCGTGCCGAGGCAGTCCAATAGCATCAATGCCCTTCCATCTGCAGGAAACTGCTTTGACAGGAAACAGTCCTCCGGCAGTGCCACATCGATAGGACCATGTAGTACGTCATTGCAACTTAAGAACGGCAACCCTCGAGGGCGTCGAGTCACACTGCACTAGCACCTTATGGTTCTCTCCGGATGAGAGGGTCCTGAGGGATCTCATCCTCGCGGTGTACCGATAGATACACAGTGAATAAAGAGAAGTGGTCAGGCCCGCTCTAAGAAATCCGAAAATTGTGGCAGAGCCACGTGATATAGCGCCGTACCTGGTTTAGCCGATCGATAGAGAGGGCTGTGCCGGCGCGGAGCTGTGATGATCGATACCCCCAAAAGAATAAATGGCCCGCGACCACCACAAGGTGATGACTAAGGGCCATAGGGGTTCTGCGTAACAGCACCTCAGAGGAAATTACGGTGTACTGGCCGACCCAACGACTATGACGCAGTCATAGCTGGAGCAGAGATGCTTTGCAGGGGGGCGCAGACAGTTCTCCTCGGTCCAGAGATGTCTGCTCTGTCACGTCTGGTCACATTGGGTGCGACCGTGTGATCCAAAACCTAACTGCGTTTTCGATTTGGGTCACGCAGCCAGGGTGGTGCCGTAGGCGCAGTTAGTGCAGCAAATGCTTGGTGTTCTCACAGTGGGCAAATATGTCAAAAAACTGAGTCGTAATCGCGGTGTTGGGCTGTAAGCAACAAAACCCCAATCTGTGGACGTCGGGCCCTCAATATCCAAGCCCATCATGGGGTTCCTGTTTCTTGACGGTTTTGTGAGCCGGAGCCACAGTAGGAGATGCCACATTTTGTGCAGTAACTTGGGAAGGTCCAAGTCTCTTTGCACCGAGCCTCTAACGTGGCAGGATGCCTGGATAACCTTCACCTCTAAATCCCT
>NC_036871.1:15343528-15369726 GCF_002910315.2 Salvelinus sp. IW2-2015
TGAAACATTCTTATTAAAATAACGTTTTTCTTTAACAATAGTTGAATGTGGTGACTACAAAAATCACACAAAAATTATCATGGAAAATCAATTTATTCAACCCAGATGGAGGTCTGGATTTGGAGGTCACACAGACAAACACTCAAATTATTTTTTTTTTTTTTATTTTTTTTTATTTTTTTATTTTTTTTTATATTTTTATATAGTTTTATATAAATTTTAATATTTTTTTTTTTTTATTTTTATTATATGTATATTGATTTATTATTTTTATTTTTTTTTATATTAAATTTAATTAAATTTTGTTTATTTTATAGTATTTTATTATAATTAAATTTATTTATTTATTTTTATTTTATTAATCCTCCTTGCACAAAGGCGGAGGTAGCGGTCCTGCTGCTGGGTTGATGCCCTCCTACGGCCTCCTCCACGTCTCCTGATGTACTGGCCTGTCTCCTGGTAGCGCCTCCATGCTCTGGACACTACGCTGACAGACACAGCAAACCTTCTTGCCACAGCTCGCATTGATGTGCCATACTGGATGAGCTGCACTACCTGAACCACTTGTGTGGGTTGTAGACTCCGTCTCATGCTACCACTAGAGTGAAAGCACCGCCAGCATTCAAAAGTGACCAAAACATCAGCCAGGAAGCATAGGAACTGAGAAGTGGTCTGTGGTCAATACCTGCAGAACCACTCCTTTATTGGGGGTGTCTTGCTAATTGCCTATAATTTCCACCTGTTGTCTATTCCATTTGCACAACAGCATGTGAAATGCATTGTCAATCAGTGTTGCTTCCTAAGTGGACAGTTTGATTTCACAGAAGTGTGATTGACTTGGAGTTACATTGTGTTGTTTAAGTGTTCCCTTTATTTTTTTGAGCAGTGTAATATGTATTTATTTACAAAGGTGCAGTATGTCATTGCGAACAAGGCTCCTTCTCAATAACAACCTGAAATGATCTACATTCCCTGTTATGCCAGACTTGAAGTCATGGTCACATACAATTTTGTTCATTAGTCCTTGGAAAACTTTCTACGCCACATTTTAGAAAGCATCCTCTAGCTCCACTTTGCTGCATGGGTCATGAACCAGAATCCAATAGGGCCCCTGTGAAACCTTATCGCTTCACAGCTTAGTGTCATGCAAATACCGCTCATACAACCTGCTGTGTGCTCATAAATATTGATGTCATAATCCTACTGATGTCTTTGTAGCGTGTCCTTCCAGACAAATAGACCCGGGCTGCATTATTCACATATTGATTAATTAATGAAGATAAGGTTGCTAATTGCATAGGGGAAAGCAGGTGAGGGTTACTTAGAGGGCACTTTCTTCTGCTCTGTCTGTCGGTCTGTGGTTCTCTCTCTCTCTCTCTCTCTCTCTCTCTCTCTCTAGCTATATGATCAGGTGAGAGATGTACCTTATGACCCTGTGTGTGACAGCGTGATTGCTTGGTCGCATACTGTGTGCGTGTGTATATGATTGCCCGGTGACATACTGTGCTGCAGAGATTAAATTCCCACCTCGGTGGTCTCTCTGTGATACACTGTATTTTAGATGCTTTGATCCTGACAGGGCGCAACATTGGCCCTAAACACAGTCATCCTCCAACAGTAGGACTGGGACATTAACTGTCATGCAAATAACTTCCMGGCTCACTGTAATTGGCCGTTAATTAACATAAACATGTTTAGCAAATCAAGTCAAATCAAATTMMATAGCATCTCCGGCTTCCATGCGTAGCCCACTGGTGCGGACCTTTGGAACATCTACATTTAAAAAAGCAAAATAAATCTATTTAATATAGCCTACACCATCACAATAAATCCATTATTTATTTTAGATAGGTCTAAAGAAACATTATTATATGAAGAAAATGTAGTCTATTTCAGAATAACAGAATAGCATATTCTGAGTCACCCTGATCTGACTATGCCATARGSCTGTGGGCTACAGTACACTAGTTCCAACTCTGTTACAGGGGTCCTATTTGGGCACTTTAGTTTTGATACAAACCTAATCAAAARATACAATGCATTCGGAAAGTATTCAGACCCCTTGACTTTTGCCTCATTTTGTTACATTACAGCCTTCAATCTACCCCATGATGACAAAGGAAAAACAGGTTTTTAGAAATTGTTGCAAAATTATTACAAATAAAACACTGAAATATCACATTAAATAAGTATTCAGACCCTTTCTTAATTTATTCTTGTCTTTACATATACTAAGTAATATATGTGTGAAATTAGTTTTGATTTAGAATGGGCCATTATCATGCACCTGTCAGAACAGGGGCAGGGGAAAATAATACATATCATCTATGCACTCAAGTAGCGAATGGAGGACGCTTTTCCCTTGGTCCATTTTCATGCCAGTCAGGTAGGCTACTCCTGTTGTAAAGCAAAGCAATGTGCTAAATATTAGGTCAGTTGAGAAAAAAATATTGTAGGCCTAGCCTGTAGAAAGCTGATGGGATCCTCCTATTTTTAATAGAGGCCATCAAAACTCTGTTTTCTTACGCAATTGCATAGCATAGCCAATAGAAATGTTCTGCAGCATGGGCTTATAGGAAAACGCATTTCATTCCATGCATCAACCTGCTGTGAGGAGCTGTCTCTCGCTGCGCAACAGGTGATTCTATTCTGCTCAAACTCTAAATGCCAGGACTAAAGSTTAGGGGTTAGGGAAAATAAGATGTTGAACGGAAATACATTTTTGGTCCCCACGAGGATAGAAAAACATAACGTGTGTGTGTGTGAGCGTGCGTGCATCTGAATGCGTGCGTGCGGATTAGAATTTGGCATGTGAGTAGTTTTCTACTGCACATCAATAACAGTGCATGTTTCATTGACATCTGAATATATAGCGACCCCGCCACTTAAATACCCTGAGCCATAGAGATTGACTATGATTATCCCCAAGGTAAACTTGACGTAATCTCAATGGAGAAATCCATGCAATTCTGCATAACTTCTACTTACTCCACTATGAATTCTCCAAATAATAATAATAAWAGTAATAATAATAYTAATAATAATTGATTGGATTTATATAGCGCTTTTATAGCAACTGAGGTACTCAAAGCTCTWTAGATAGTAGGGGTAAACTCACCTCATTCACCATCAATGTGTAGCACCCACCTGGGTGATGCACAGCGTCCATTTTTGAGCCAGAACGCTCACCACACATCAGCTATCAGGTGGAGAGGTGAGGAGGGATATATGCCTGCTATAGCAGGAGGGACTTCTGTACAGTTGTAAAGTGATGATGTGGTCCTTTAGAGATAAAAAACAATTACAGAGGGGTGTCTAGCTACTGGCTCTGTGTCTATAACACACTCCCCTGCACATGGCCGCTCTCACTGTCTTGCTCGCACCGCAGGAAACTTATAGCCTAGATAATGCAGCCATTAAAACCTGGGGTTTTTGATCGAATTTATCAAAATGGCCTCATGGGCCGTCCCTCCTGGTCTCTCAGATCATCTCTTTATGAGCCGGTGATATTAGTATTTTATGTGTCATGCAGTTATGGAGCGGTGGATGATTGTTTCAATGGACTTTCAAGCTACGCTAGTTGCACAGTCAGCTCGTCTTCAAACGCAGGGGAGAGAAGAATTTCACAACATAAGTCATATGCACGTCGTCTTCCCACACAGATCGGTTATACAGTAATGTGTTGTTTTACTAGACTAATAGTGGAGCTCATAGTTTCACTTTTCTGTTGGAAGGACACTAAAGTGCTCATTGTACAATCTAAAGGACACCAAAGTGTCCATTGTACGAGTTAAAGAGATCCCATACAGACTTAGAACTCACGATCTCCCGAGTTGTCAACGTACCTCGGACTAGACCAGGTGTTTGTGAGAGAGGAGAGGAGGAATTGGGACACAAAGAGACAATTAGGAGAAGGGGAACTGAAAATAGGTATCCGGTGCTCAAAAGTCTTTAGGCTTTCCACCAAACAGGCCACTATCCCCCTCTCACTCCAGAGTAAGTGGTCCTTGAATCGTGTAGTTTGGCAAGCAAGTAGAAATGAATTAAAGGTCTATACAGAAAAAGTGGAATCTCATCCCCTCTCTTTCATTTCTGGTCTTTTCTTTTTTTTRTRTRCTAAAGTTTGGGGCYGTAGGAACTAAATTGGAGTAGCGAAGGTCAGGGCCTCCATTAAGACTAGAGTGAAGAGCAGGGACACTCTTAAACTGGCTCAGGTTACCAGGTTACTGAGGTGTGTGTGTCTGTGTCTGTGTGTACAGTGCATTCAGAAAGTATTCAGAGCCCTTGACTTTTTCCACATTTACTTACGTTACCGCCTTATTCTAAAATGATTCCTCATCAACCTACACACAACATCCCATAATAACAAAGAGAAAACAGGTTAGAATAAGGCTGTAACGTAACAAAATGTTGAAAAAGGGAAGGGGTCTGAATACTTTCCGAATGCACTGATGTCCTCTCATGTGTAGTGTGTGTGTGTGTGTGTGTGTGTGTGTGTGTGTGTGTGTGTGTGTGTGTGTGTGTGTGTGCAAAGTTGTCACTCTTGCCAACTATAATTCCCATTGCACTCAATGCACAATCAGTGAGTTGTCAAAAGGAACACCAACTAAGTTTATATCATTCATTTAGTCTCTCAGTTGGCCTTCAGTGAAATATCCTAGTATTATCCAAAGCTCAGTATGCACACAGACATGTCATGATTTATAATGGGAACTTTTGAAAAGCTGGATTTTGATTCAAATCCCTGGCTCCCTTCGCTGTGTAATACATTTTTCCCTTTCAGACTTTTTTGTATTTCTTTCTTCTCTCTTTCTCTCTCTTTCAGCAGCTCTCGCTCTTCTCCTCTCTCTATGTCTTTTGTCTGTGCCCCACCCAGCTCTTCTGAGCCCAGACAGTATCCTCAGGTGAGCTGTAGAGACATAGAGAGCTAAGCCCTCAGAGTGTTTGCTGATGTCAGAAAGAAAACGAGGAAAAACAAACTAAACGAGTCAAGGTTGCCCATTGTTGTTCATCCTAAATCCCCCACCTTTAATTTATTTTCTAGATAAAGATGTTTTCTATTTATTTTAAATTGTATATTTTCCCCAATCCTGAGAGAGTTGTGCAGAGCTTTTGAGCTCCCCCAGTGAGTGATCTGTGTTAGTTGTGTGTATGTGTGTGGGTGTGTATGTTTGAGCATATGCGTGTTTGTGCACATGTTTGCCATGCATTTCTAAGTGTGCGTGCTTGCATGTAGGCTACACTAAGTGATATAAGTGTAGCATGCTGCTAATGGTTAGCTAGCAATACTGTGATCAAGGCATGGTTTCCCTTTCGAGAGTGGCATTTGCTTGTGTCTTTATAGTGGGCGTGTGAAAGCAGCTGTACAGCCACTCTCCCACAGTTAATATGCAGTGTAAGTGGCTATCTTAGATGAAGGCAGTGGAATGGTTGAAAGGAGATAGCATGCATAGTAATACTTCTTAACAGCAGGTCAAGAAAAGTATAATAATGTGTATAGTACCATTATGCTATGCTTAAGGGAATCCTTTTGTAAAGGACTAGCAGTTAGGCTGTTTTAAAACTGTATTTGCTACATGTAATAATGCAGATACTTAATATGATTTAAAATGCCCTTTAATATAAGCTTCTAGAGGGTTATTTGAATTCATAATGAATATGGTAATTACTTGCTTATGGTCTAGGAATGTAAGGGATGGTGCCTCAAGGAATGACATTGCTTATTGATGGTATTGTTTCCTTACACTTTTCATTCACGTCAGTAGCATTACAAAGAATAAATATGTATATAGTATCTCTAGAAATATATGTTTTTTGTTGTAAAGGAAATTATGTCCCCCTACCATTACCAATATTATAACTTCTATGTATCGTTAACCATGTAGTTAGTATGTGGGGGCGGCTCGTGTGTGTGTGCGTGTCTGTGTGTGCGTGTACGTATGTGTTTGTGATATGTGAAGTGGACACATGGTCCCACACCAGGTCTGTCTCTCTGCCAGGTGACCATACTGTCCTTTGTTAGGAGGTTGGCACATGCCACCAGGGTGGGGGTGTGGGGAGCTACACACACACACATGGACACACACACACACACCACAGCCACACAACACACGCAACACACACACACACACACACACACACACACACACACACACACACACACACAACACACACACACGTACGTATGCCACGGTCCATAGTTTAAACAGGCACCAGAAGCTGGCTCAGCTTATCTGGTAGTAGGCAGCAGTAGTAGAGATTCACTTCGGGGGTTGGGGTTGTTCTGTCCAATGGCGTGTATGTAAACGTACTGGTGCAGTCCACTCCAGTTCTATTGCTCTGACAGTCTATAAGGCATAGATTCCCCTTGTATTGTTTCATTCCAAGGCAGTGCACAAAGGCTGAAATCATCAACCATGACAGCAGACATCAAAATGGTGTATTGAAACAAATTAAAGCCAAATTGTTTAAGGCTTGAGGAGAGGAGGCCCGCCTTCTTATTTGTGTTAGTTGGGGGGAAAACACTGCCTAGGGAACTGCAGCCTTCAGCCAAGAGGACACTACAGAGACCAGACGACATGCAGTGTTCCCTGTCTGTCACTGCTGGCCAACCTCACCATTGGCTGCCCTCCCATCTGCCCTCCCACCTGCTGCTCTGTCTTTATATAGCATGTTATGGTGCGTCTCCTCTAATCCGCATTTGACTGACAGCATGTGAGGGCCATTCACGGTGGTCAGTCTCTCCTGGCAAAGCCTTTCATTGGCTGTTGTCAAGCTTCTGTCCCGCCACCTGCTACTTCACTTTAAGTATGGCAGATGTAGATGTGTGTGTGTGTCAAATATAATCCCCATTTGACTGACAMCATGAAAGGGCCACTACTTGTTGGCGGTCTCTCCGGGCATGGTTCCCCATCGGCCATCCAGTTGGCGGAGAAGGTCATCGGCTGTCACCTGCCCTCCATCAAGGACCTGCACGCCTCCAGGACAAGGAAGCTTGCACGTCAGATCATCGCTGACCCTGCCTACCCCGGACACCACATCTTTTAAAGACTCCGCTCTGGCAGACGGTTTAGGMCAATCATTACCAAAACCGCCCGCCACCTGAACAGTTTCTTCCATGCTSTGGACCTCATCAACCGGCCATCGGGCTCATAGGGATTAAYRGAATTTGCATTGGGCCGATTACTGCACATAGTCATCAATGACCTCAATACTAATCTGCATGATGTACACCTCCACAAAACACTGTATATATTCGCCACGGCAACATCCCTCCCTCTGCTTAGATACTGTGCCTTCAGAAAGTAGTCACACCCCTTAACTTTTTSTACATTTTGTTGTGTTACAGCCTTAATTTAAAGTGGATTACATTGAGAATTTGTGTTACTGATATACACAGAATACCSCATAATGTCAAAGTGGAATTATGTTTTTAGAAATGTTATTGCAAGCCTAAATTTGTAAAAATGTTCTTAACAAGTCACATAATAAGTTGCATGGACTCACTCTGTGCGTAGAAATAGTGTTTGGAGATTTTCCAATGCCTCGCAAAGAAGGGAACCTATTGGTAGATGTGTGAAAAAAAACAAGCAGACATTGAATATCCCTTTGAACATGGTGCAGTTATTCATTACACAGGATGGTGTATCAATACACCCAGTCACTACAAAGATACAGGCCCCTTCCTAACTCCGTTGCCGTAAAGGAAGGAGACCACTCAAGGATTTCACCATGAGGCCAATGGTGATTTTAAAGTAGTTACAGAGTTTAATGGCTGTGATAGGAGATAACTGCGGCTGGATCAACAACATTGTAGTTAGTTCACAATACTAACCTAAATGACAGAGTGAAAATAAAGAAGCATTTACAGAATAAAAATATTCCAAAACATACATCCTGTTTGCAATAAGGCACTAAAGTAAAACTGCAAAAAATGTGGCAAAGAACCGTTTGTCCTGAATACAAAGCGTGATGTTTTGCGGCCAAAAAAATCCAACACAACACATCACTGACTACCACTCTTCATATATTCAAGCATGGTGGTGGATGCACCATGTCCACCATGTTATGGGTATGCTTGTCATCGGCACGGACTAGGGAGTTTTTTAGGATAAAAATAAACGGATTAGAMCTAAGCACATTGCAAATCCTATAGGAAAACTTGGGTCAGTCTGCTTTCCTACAGACACTGGAAGACAAATTCACCTTTCAGCAGGACAATGACCTAAAACACAAGGCCAAATATACATTGGAGTTGCTTACGAAGACGACATTGAAAGTTCCTGAGTGGCCTAGTTACAGTTTTGACTCAAATTGGCTTGAAAATCTATGGCAAGACTTGAAAATGGCTGTCAAGCATTAATCAACAATCAACTTGACAGAGCTTGAAGAATTGTTTTAAGAATAATGTTCAAAATGTACAATGCAGGTGTGCAAAGCTCTTAGTGACTTACCCCGAAAGACTCACAGCTGTAATCGCTGCCYAAGGTGATTCTAGCATGTATTGCTTCAGGGGGTTGAATACTTATCCAATCAAGATATATTTGTGTTTTACTTTCCATGAATCAACACAAAAATGTTAAACATTTCTTCCACTTTGACATTACAGAATATTTTGTGTAGATCGTCAACGAAAATGACAATCCCACTTTGTAACACAACAAAATGTGGAAAAAGACAAGGGGTGTAAATACTATCTGAAGGCACTGTATATATATTCCCTCTGTAAATTGTATATTCCCAGTGTAATCAGCCTATGCACTTATATTTTAAGGTTACTGTTCTGATTTTGTGTATTCTGCATGAGTACTTGTCTGTATTCTGTTTGTATATTGTCTATTGCTGGCAGCACCTTACGCCTAAGGCAAATTCTGGGTATGTGTAAATGTACTTGSCGAATATAGGTGATAATGATTCTAATCTGCTCACCCAACCGTCTCCCAAAATCAAGCAGTGGGTGGGGGGTGTGGTCCTAGGAGACTCTGTTTGACTGACAGCAGGAGTGGGCCAATCCTAACCGCAGGTGGTCAATGCTCAACCAACCATGGCCTTGCTTATGAATATGAGAGTGATGTCCCAATACTCTAATGTGGTTGCCTGGCTTCCCTTTACATGAGCTGTCTATTTTTGGACATTTATCAAATTAGATCACACCATAATTGAAGTGCAATAGCACTTTTACACAGTGTGACTATACAATAGGTAATGCAGACACTGTGGCTAATTCTAGGAATGTATGTGACTATTCATCTTCATGGTACATTACCAATAAACATATTAATACCACAAATCTAATTATCCAATGATATAACTCATTGTTATTGCTAATATCCTGTTTTCGTCTCTTTACTCTTATGAGATTAAATTTAGGAGTAGCATTTTCCTATTAGGGCACAAGCTAACATTCATCTTCATCACAGGAGTGAGTGTCTAATAAAGCCTAATGTGATTGGAGAGATCATTATGTTTCGGTCAAATTTCATAGCGGTGTTTACCTCATCTGGCCAATGATGGAGCTTCCTCCGTGATCTAATTACACTGATCTGATTGGGTAACGATGTCGGTGTGGATCGCATACAGGCCTCTGCCTCTGCCTCTGCCTCTATTCGGTTCTCTTCTCTTCTCCGTGGTTCTCATTGCTCTCTTCTCCTTTTTTATCATTCACTTTCCTATATCTTATTAAATGTTGATATGTACAGTACCAGTCAAAYGTTTGGACACACTCATTCAAGAGTTTTTCTTTATTTTTACTATTTTCTACATTGTAYAATATTAGTGAAGAAATAAAAACTATCAAATAACACATATAAAATCATGTAGTAACCAAAAAAGTGTTAAACAAATCAAAATATATTTTGAGATTCATCAAATTCTTCACCCTTTGCCTTGACGAAAGCTTTGCACACTCTTGGCATTCTCTAAACCAGCTTAACCTGGAATGSTTTTCCAACGYTCTTGAAGGAGTTCCCACCTATGTTGAGCACTTGTTGGTTGCTTTTCCTTCGCTCTATGGTCCAACWCATCCCAAACCATCTCAATTGGGTTGAGGTCGGGTGATTGTGGAGGCCAGGTCATCTGATGCAGCACTCCATCACTCTCCTTCTCYGTCAAATAGCCCTTACACAGCCTGGGGGTGTGTTGGGTCATTGTCCTGTTGAAAAACAAATAATATTCCCACTAAGCGCAAACCAGATGGGATGGCGTATCGCTGCAGAATGCTGTTGTAGCCATGCTGGTTAAGTTGCTTTGAATTTTAAATAAATCAGACAGTGTCACCAACAAAGCACCCCAACACCATCACACCTCCTCCTCCATGCTTCACGGTGGGAACCACACATGCGGAGATCATCCGTTCACCTCCTCTTTGTCTCACAAAGACACGGCGGTTGGAACCAAAGGACAGATTTCCACTGCTCTAATGTCCCTTGATCGTGTTTCTTGGCGCAAGCAAGTCTCTTCTTCTTATTGGTGTCCTTTAGTAGTGGTTTCTTTGCTGCACTTCAACCACGAAGGCCAGATTCACGCAGTCTCCTCTGAACAGTTGATGTTGAGTTATGTCTGTTACTTGAACTCTGTGAAGCATTTATTTGGGCTGCAATTTCTGAGGCTGGTAACTCTAATGAACTTATCCTCTGCATCAGAGGTAACTCTGGTTCTTCCTTTCCTGTGGCGGTCCTCATTGAGAGCCAGTTTCATCATAGCGCTTGATGGTTTTTGCAACTGCACTTGAAGAAACGTTCAAAGTTCCTGACATTTTTCAGATTGACTAAGACATGAAGATCAAAGTAATGATGGACTGTKYTTTCTCTTTGCTTATTTGAACTGTTCTTGCCATAATATGGACTTGGTCTTTTACCAAATAGGGCTATCTTCTGTACACCGACCCTACCTTGTCACAACACAAGTGATTGACTCAAACGCATTAAGAAYGAAAGAAATTCCACAAATTAACTTTTAACAAGGRACACCTGTTAATTGAAATGCATTACAGGTGACTGCCTCATGAAGCTGGTTGAGAGGGTAATGCGTACGACTCAGTACATCACTGGGGCTAAGCTGCCTGCCATCTAGGACCTCTACACCAGGCGGTGTCAGAGGAAGGCCCTAAAAATTGTCAAAGACCCCAGCCACCCCAGTCATAGACTGTTCTCTCTACTACCACATGGCAAGCGGTACCGTAGTGCCAAGTCTAGGACAAAAAGGCTTCTCAACATTTTTACCCCCGAGCCATAAGACTCAGGAACAGGTAATCAAATGGCTACCAGGACTATTTGCATTGTGTGCCCACTCCCAACCRCTCTTTTTACACTGCTGCTACTCTCTGTTWATCATATATGCATAGTCACTTTAACTATACATTCATGTACATACTACCTCATTTGGGCCGACCAACCAGTGCTCCCGCACATTGGCTAACCGGGCTATCTGCATTGTGTCCCACACATCACCCACCAACCCCTCTTTTACGCTACTGCTACTCTCTGTTCATCATATATGCATAGTCACTTTAACCATATCTACATGTACATACTACCTCAATCAGCCTGACTAACCGGTGTCTGTATGTAGCCTCGCTACTTTATATAGCCTGTCTTTTTACTGTTGTTTTATTTCTTTACCTACCTATTGTTCACCTAATACCTTTTTTGCACTATTGGTTATTGGTTGGCCTGTAAGTAAGCATTTCACTGTAAGGTCTACACCTGTTGTATTCGGTGCACGTGGCAAATAAACTTTGATCTGATTTGATTTGAGATAATGCCAAGAGTGTGCAAAGCTGTCATCAAGGCAAAGGGTGGCTACTTTGAAGAATTTGTTTCACACTTTTTTGCTTACCACATAATTCCATATGGTGTTATTTGATAGTTTTGATGTCTTCACTCTTATTCTACAATGTAGAAAATAGTCAAAATAAAGAAAAACCGTTGAATGAGTAGGTGTGTCCAAACTTTTGACTTGTACTTCGTATGTTTTAAGATTTTGCTCAGTGTTGAGCAGTSTTGTAGTACTCYAGACCAGTCTCATATTGAGTGTCTTGTTCTTGGTGTTGYATACATTTGTACTCGGTCTCCTAATTTCCTCATCATTATAAGCTTCCACTCAGTCAGCACATAAAACCGCTTCGCCAGGCCAAATATATACACAACTTTCTTGAAACATGAATATCTTAACAGCCTTTATATCTATTATAGACATGTTTGCTGCAGTGGCGAACCTTTTGGACCTAGGCCTTGAGTGTGTGACAGGTTCATGAATGTGAAAGGACAGCAGCCGTAATACCAGTGCACTAACGTAGGAGAGTGCACTTATTGTAAAACACAAAGGGCCAGTGGTGTAGTGGAGGGTATACGCAGGTATAAACCGTGTACCCATTTTTTCTTCAGTGGGCATTGTGTATACTGACTTCTTAATCCCTACTGATGTGTATCAAAGTAGTGTAGTGGAGGTATACGACTTATCAATGATGTAGTACAATAGAGAAATCATGCACAAAGTAGCCTACACAATCACAAAGCATGTGAAATATATTCACCTGCGCGCCGCACACAGCCTGGTTTCAGTGGAATATCATCAGCAGGCAGCAAGAGTGTGCAGCTCTGGTTTTGGCATGGAGCAGCTCTCAGCTGGTTTTGGCATGGAGCAGCTCTCAGCTGGTTTTGGCATGGAGCAGCTCACAGAATTATGACATCAGTAGCCGGTAGGGTAGGAAAGACGTTTCAACTTATGATATCTACCAGTAAATGCTAACTAAGTCAACAAACCAGGTATTGAAAAAGTTCAGTCTGTTGGTCAGTAGGCTATTTGTGATGCACAATTGTTATCATGCCCTGTTTGCATCAGGGGCATAGACATGGATGGGCCTGGGTGGACACAGGCCCACCCACTGTGGAGCCAGGCCCTGAGAGGCCCCCCGATCAGGTTGATGTGGATTAAGCATTGTTGTGGACTTAGACCATCAAATTTTTGTATTTTTTCTATAAAAAAATATTATGATTTTGAACGTGAAAATCTGAAAAATCTACAGGAAAACATCGAATTTTTCACAAAGGGTGCCTCTCCTTCACTGGGTGGGCCATTGGGTAACTTTTTGGCAAAATGAGACTATGTCCACTTCTCCAGGCACCACTACACCCTTGCATAGGTCCGATAGAAAGACAGCGGTCACACACCGCACGATGTTAAAGCACCACTACACCCCTGCATAGGGCCGATAGAAAGACAGCGGTCACACACAGCATGATGTTAAAGCACCACTACACCCCTGCATAGGTCCGATAGAAAGACAGAGGTCACACACAGCATGATGTTGAAGGACAAGCAGCACATTCACTCAGACATAATAAGCCAGTAGGTCCCAATCATAATAATACAAAAACAGAACAATTAAGCATGTACAACTATTACTTCACATTGCAAAAAACATGTCATAATTCAGCACACAAGGTAACCAATGACCAGCAGTTTAAAGTGGAACTGACAGTGTTTTAACTACTTTGCAGTTATGAAACAAACAGACAATCATAATATAAAAAAGATCAAATTCCCAGTTCGTGCTACAAAATCTACTTTATAAGAGGTTTTAAAAATAGGTTCTATTTGACTCAACGTTCCATGATGTACACTAAGGCATTGTCGGCAGAATAGATGGATGCAGTTCAATGCATGTTTAATATAACTCACCAATACATTTCTTGGGAGTCCAAAAAATATTGCTATCATGTTGTAAATCACAGCTGTCCTGGTACATTGTTTGCTGCCTCCATTCGGGATGCACTGTTTCAGTGACTCAATATTCTTGACCAAAACGGAGTGGATAAGTGACTGACTATTTCCCCTCATATCGTTTTTCGGTGGCTATACACAGCTAGAGATGAACGACTGTTATACTGTTAGCATATCTCTTGCGTTCTCAAATTCACTCTGCCGATCTACTCTGATTTCAGAGCAACCTCATCTGAGTTTGCCAGAGTGCAGAACAACTGATGAATTTTGCAACACCTGCTGAATTTGACCGGTGTCAGTAAACATAGGCAAAAAAGTAATAATTAGTCAGGAACACTTTAGATAACATGTAAACAGCCTAACCAGGTGMTCTCTCATTTGTGCCTGGAAGTAGCTATTTAGCAAGCTAGCCAACTTTAGCCAGTTCTCTTGGGTGCTTGGAGACGAGTAGGCTACAATTCCCGATTATTTATCAGTGCAATTTTGACGGCCAACTAGCTGACAATGTTTGAGAGGGTTTATCTAATGTTCCTTCGTTAGATTTTAGCTCTACTTGCTCTGGCTATAATTGGTTGTGTATCTTGTTGTTGTTYATGTGTGAGCTCACTTGTGCTGAGGTGGGACAGGTGGCAGTATCTGAGGTGTGTCCTTAAGAACCTTTAGTATGCACTGGTGGGGGTATTTAAGACCAACGGAAAGCTGGTCTTAGCTTAGCGTAGATTATAGCAACGGAAGCGCAGCCTATCCAGCGGTGATGCACAGTGCCCATATGCACAATGAACAAGAGAGATGTGCTTTTAGTGCCCATAAACCTTGTATTTAGAAACATCCCCCAAAAAATCTTGTTTKGTTTGATTAAAAACCAAGTGTAGACTCCCCTCCTTTCAATGAAGGCATTTTTTTTTGTCATGCCCAATGCATTCGCCAAGTAGTCAAGACTATTGARAAAGGGTTTGGCTCGTGAGACCACTTTGAAAGGAATGTTAATCACCAAACGTTTATTAAAATATCAAGTTTGGCAGCAGTAAAATGTTTAAGTTATTTTCCTGTAACAATTGCTTGTTTTCCGTTTTGTTTGATTAAAAAAGAAGCCTTACTACAACGAAAGCTGGTTCAACAGCAATGCGTCTGGTGTCTTTCTCATCGTGGCCAATTATTTGCCAGGAGCCTCCATACAAGGTTTCTAAATGGTGTACTTGTGAGGCTTTTGCCGACATGCTTTTGCATTATTCACAAGTCACATAGGCCAACCTGCAGTATCCATTCCCATTTCCAAAGAGCGCTTCTTGTCCGGTTACCAAAGACGCGCTCTTCTAAACATAGGCTATTCACATMTATCACTCCTATAATGCCATATCAACGGTAGGCCTAGGCTATATCTTGCTAACTGAGAATGTGCTTCATACGTACAGTAGAACTAACGGGAGCCTAGTATTTTATATTTGAGGAGAAGTGCGATTCCGTAAAGACCTATACTAGTTGAAGCCAATTACAATGTTGACTGTCAACACTACAAACATATTGAGCAAACACTGGATTTTTTTTTTTTCTGTTGCCATCACTCGTTACTATAGCCTATGCTATTTAACAAACTGTAGTATCAATCCACAATGGACTAGGATGAGAATATTCCTCGCTCCCAGKCGGATTGGACAACGCAAAGACCATCAATAAACTACAGAACCAGTGACTGGCCTCGTCACACCTAAACTGTGTTTATTCATCAAAACCCTTTCGTACTACCGCCAGCTATTGCGCTCAAAATAAAGGCTGTGAAAATAGCAAAAATATTTCTGACACACCCCTGGACCTATAGCACTTCCGTCAGCGCTTAGATTTACCATTGTGTTAGGTTAGGTAAAATACAGCCTTCCGGGTCCAAAAAGTCTTATTGGATTGATTTATACACTTTTGTTGATCCATTTAATCCAAACTTTGACCATAATTCTTTTTTTTTAATCCTTTGAACTCTCACTCTTAAGCAAACAAAACCAAACAGAACAAGAAAATGTCGCATGAAACAATTCTCTACAAAAAGGAACTTGTAAGCGTTGCTTTGTTCCATTAAGTGAAAACAAACACTTTCCGTGGGCGGAATTAGTCCTCTGACATAATTAGCAGCGCGCCACTTCAGACACCACAGAACGAGAGAGCCAATGTTCACCACTTCCTTTACTAATTAAACTCTCTCTCTCTCTCTCTCTCTCTCTCTCTTTCTAAACACTTCTGAGGCCAGCAGTAAATACAGCAGGAACAATTTTACAATGTGACTCAGACTAATGGGCCTAATGGGCAGTATGTGTGTGTATATGTGTGTGTGTGTGTGTGTGTGTGTGCGCGTGTGAGCGTGTGCGTGAGCACTAAAGCACTCCCTCTAACAATGCATACTGTCATTCAACCTCGGCACTAAAGTTTCCATCTGTGGTGGTAACAGTTATGTAAGCCTGTCAAGGGCGGCGTAATAACAAACTAACCAGTCGCTCATAGAAAGAGAACCACAACAGCTAGAGAACACTAGAGTAGACTTGTTACAGCATCAAAATGGTATATGACTCATCTGAACTTTAGGTTTCTATGGACAAGGAGAGTGAAGGCACATACTGTATTCCCCTTCAGTCAACCTTTCTGCTTTTTGTTACTCTGACTAACCATGTGAAAGTAATGGTTTCTCTGAATTTCAATTCTCTTTCCTTTCTGTCCAGGTTGTGCGCTAAATAAAAAATACATWAAAAAATAATTCTGGTGTTACCTCTGTTGTAGGAAAGGCAGCCAATGTCGCTCACTACTGGTTGCTGATTACTGCTGCAGCATAGGGGAGAAACACATGATAGTGAGGAATCTGCCAAATGGTTTTGGATGTGTTATGATACCTGCCTCCTTGATGATACAATGGTTTCCTTAAAGGTTCATGTTGGTCCGTATGTACTGTATCAAGCATCTCAGGAGTGTTGATCTAGGATCAGGACATTCCTGTCCATGTGATCTTATTCATTTTGACCTATAAAGCAACACTGATCCTAAATCAGCACTCCTACTCTGACGGTTGATACAGTACATACGGTCCAGATTTCCTGGTTAATGAAGCCATTGCATGAGACATACGGCCCCTGGRCTCTTCCTCTCTGTCMCTCCCCCACTGTGTCCAGTCCTGGATTATACACATGACCTGCTCTATCTCTCTGGAACATTAACCTGGTATCCCCTTCTCCTCTGTTCCTCCAGGACCATTCAGAGATCAACTCCACCATGGTGCGCAGCGAGACCAACACAGCCAGGGTGGAGGGCCTCCGGGCGGGCATGGTCTACGTCGTGCAGGTGCGGGCCAGGACCGTGGCTGGCTTTGGCAAATACAGRGGCAAGATGTGCTTCCAAACCCTCACAGATGGTAAGGACCAAGGGGAGGAGGGGWGGCGAGGGAAGATGGTGGATGGTGGTGGGTAACTGTGTGTGTTCGTTTGTGTGTGTGTTTGTGTGCGTGTCTGTGTGTTTGAGAGAGAGAGAGAGAAACTGTAAGAGAGAAAGAGAGAGACACATAGAATAGGAGATATAGAGCAGAGAGGAAGAAGGATTGMGAATTTGATATCGGATCATATGATTGTTAATCGCTGTGTGACAACATGTMTATGGATGTTTGATGAACATTGTATTTCTAAACCCACAGTCTTAACGATCGTGTAAGAGATTGTTAAGAATAATATATTGGAGTTAAGAATGGTGGTTTTGAGCATTTGTCTTTTCCTGTGTGTAACTGCTTGATCCAGACTGTTTCGCTAATTGGTTCTTCATTGAGCCCGTATGTTGCTGACGAGCTATCCCAGAATGCTTAGCTGTGATTAGTGGCTGATGTGATTAATTATTTGCCACCCGGGGTTGGATTTTCAGGGGGGCGCAACACCTGCTACACTGGCACGCGGTGGGGGGGGGTGACAGTATGAGAGCATGTGTCCAGGTGTTTGTGTGTGGGTGTACGCCACATCTCCTGTCTTCTTTCTTCTGCAATATGCTGCCAGATGATTTACAACACTCTACATGCTCCGGATAGAAGATGCCCTTTTAGGCACAGGCCTAGGATCATTTTAACTTCTCAGAATCCTAACCCTAACCACTGGGGAGGTAAAACACTAAACATACCTTCTTATCTATCTATGATTCACATCGAAGGGCAAATCCGCTTGACATCACAAATGCCACAACTCCCCCTAATCCTCCGTCCTCCGTCCCTCCCCATAGCCCTTCCTCCCTGTCATAGTCCAGAGGTGGATAAGTGCAGGTGTTGTTCTCGTCTGCGGGAGCAGATTTAGTAGTCTTGACACAAACTCTAATACACTACATGACCAAAGGTTTGTGGACACCTGCTCGTCGAACATCTCATTCCAAAATCATGGGCATTAATCTGGAGTTGGTGTCCCCCCTTTCATGCTATAACAACCTCCACTCTTCTGGGAAGGCTTTCCACTAGATGTTGGAACATTGCTTCCATTCAGCCAGAAAAGCATTAGTGAGGTTGGGCACTGATGTTGGGCAGTCGGCGTTCCAATTCATCCCAAAMGTGTTCGATGGGGTTGAGGTCAGGGCTCTGTGCAGGAGAGTCAAGTTCTTCCACACCGATCTCCACAAACCGTTTATGTATGGATCTCGCTTTGTGCACAGGGGCATTGTCATGCTAAAACAGGAAAGGTCCATCCTCAAACTGTTGCCACAAAGTTGGAAGCACAGAATCATCTAGAATGTCATTGTATGCTGTAGTGTTAAGATTTCCCTTCACTGGAACTAAGGGGCCTAGCCCGAACCATGAAAACAGTCCCAAACCATTATTTCTCCTCTGACAAACTTTACAGTTGACACTTTCCATTGGGGCAGGTAGRGTTCTCCTGGCATCCGCCAAACCTAGATTTGTCAGTCGGATTGTAAGATAGTAAAGCATGTTTCATCACTCCAGAGAACGCATTTCKACTGCTCCAAAGTCACTCCAGCCAATACACCACTCCAGCCAATGCTTGGCATAGAGAATGGTGATCTTAGGCTTGTGTGCAGCTGCTCGGCCATGGAAACCCATTTCATGAAGCTCTCGATGAACAGTTCTTGTGCTYACGCTGCTTCCAGAGGCAGTTTGGAACTCGGTAGTGAGTGTTGCAACCGAGGACAGAATATTTTTACTACGTGCTTCAGCACTTGGTGGTTCCGTTCTGTTAGTTTGTGTGGCCTACCACTTCGTGGCTGAGCCGTTGTTGCTCCTAGACGTTTCCACTTCACAATAACAGCACTTATAGTTGACCGGGGAAGCTCAAGCAGGGCAGAAATTTGACAAACTGAATTTGTTAGAAAGGTGGCATCCTATGTCGGTGCCACGTTGAAAGTCACTGAGCCCTTCAGCAAGGCCATTCTACTGCCAATGTTTGTCTATCGAGATTACATGGCTGTGTGCTCGATTTTATACACCTGTCAGGAATGGGCATTGCTGAAATAGCAGAATCCACTAATTTAAAGGGGTGTCCACATACTTTTGTATATATAGTGTACCAGCCAGGTCGCTCAAGATCCAAGGCTAAATTCGACGTCCGTCCAGGTACCCAGGACCCCAGCCACTAAAAAAGCCACCAGGAGCAACGATGAAGGCTATTACCATCAAGAAGGCTTGCGGTTTMCTAGAGCGTTGTGGAAGGGAGTAAGCCGCAAGCTCCTGCTCCGAGGGTCGCATGTTCAATCCCAGAACTTTTTTTGTTTTTGTTTTAACCCTATCCCAAACCTTAACCCTTATCTTAACCATTCTAAATMAATGTCTAAACTTAACCTTTGATGTTAGACATTTATAGACATACGTCGGATATTGAAGTGAGACTGAGAGCTTGCTGATTATACACCTGTCAGCCTGGTAGACCCATCCCCTAAATCCCTTACCCTCTGTAGTGTCTGCCTCCCCTCTCCTCCCCACGTCCCCCTGCCCCACCTCCTCTCACCCGTGTCAACCCCACCCTCCACTTGTCTCACCCCACCCTCCACTTGTCTCATCACCTTCTTCACTACCTCCTGCCCTCCTCCATCCTTCTCTCTGAATCTTCTCTTTTTCCTCTTCTCTCCCCCTCCTCTCACAGTCGACAATCCCTCATATCTGTCTGTCATCACATTGTCACATGCCTCCCACAGTTGTCTCCTCACCCCCCACCATCACCCCACTCACTCAGTTATTTGATTGACAGGTGCAATGAGGAGGAGATGATTGGCCATTTTCTCAAAAGTGAGGTTACAAGTTTATCAACTTTCAAAGCAGAATTACTTTCCCATTGTTCCTCAAKTGCGATGTATGATATACCATTTTGCAGCTCTGTGTCTCTACTTTTATCCAATGTAAAAAAACATAATTTCACATTTTTCTACAAAAGACTGAATCAAGGCGATCGGTCACATATAATGACYAGATGCACGTCTCCGCCATTTCAAACTGTTGAATATGGACAGAAGGGTGTGTTCATAACAATTCAACTGTTCAACCTTAGCTAGAAAATAGATCCAGGGTTGGCTAAACTTGAAATATAAAGATTTGTTGGCTAATCACTAGCACGTGGGCTTGAGAGATTGTTGATGAGACCTGTYGCTACAAAAAGTGAGTCATTATTAGTGAATGTGATGTATGCATGGTTCTAGTTACATTTGTAACAAAAAAAGGGCATTTTCATAGACAGACCTGAAAATCTGTTAGAGACAGACTTTTGATAAAATAATTAAATGATGAGTGGGTCTTATGGTTGTGGAAGGCCCAGGTATAACTTAACAAGCCCTGGATTCATTTGATTATTGCTGACTGTTTGAAATGCAGTGGATCTGACCTTTAAATGTACAACAATGCTTATTTAGAAAAAAAAATTGAAAAAATTTAGATATACAGGACCAGGTAAAAATTTGGACACACCTATTCATTCCAGGGCTTTTCTTTATTTGTACTATTTTCTACATTGTAGAATAATAGTGAAGACATCAAAACTATGAAAAAACACATATGGAATCATGTAGTAACCAAAATAATGTAACAAAACAAAATGTATTATATTTTGAGATTCTTCAAAGTTGCCACCSTTTGCCTTGATGACAGCTTTGCACACTCTTTGGCATTCTCTCAACCAGCTTCACGAGGTAGTCACCTGGAATGCATTTCAATTAACAGGTGTGCCTTGTTAAAAGTTCATTTGTGAAATTTCTTTCCTTCTTAATGTGTTTGAGCCAATCAGATGTGTTGTGACAAGGTAGGGGTGGTATACAGAAGATAGCCCTATTTGGTAAAAGACCAAGTCCATATTATGGCAAGAACAGCTCAAATAAGCAAAGAGAAACAAAAGTCCATCATTACTTTAAGACATGAAGGTCAGTCAATCTGGGAAAATTTCAAGAACTTTGAAACTATCAAGCGCTATGATGAAACTGCCTCTCAGGAGGATCGCCACAGGAAAAGTTAATTTGTGGTTTTTGTGGAACCAGAGTTACCTCTACTGCAGAGGATAAGTTCAATAGAGTTAACTACACCTCAGATTGTAGCCCAAATAAATGCRTCACAGAGTTCAAGTAACAGACATGTCAACATCAACTGTTCAGAGGAGACTGCGGGAACRAGGCCTTCATGGTCGGATTGCTGCAAAGAAACCACTACTWTTGGACACTAAGAAGAAGAAGAGACTTGCTTGGGCCAAGAAACACGAGCAATGGACATTAGACCGGTGGAAATCTGTCATTTGGTCTGATGAGTCCAAATTTGAGATTTTTGGTTCCCATRGCTGTGTCTTTGTGAGACTCAGAGWAGGTGAACAGATTATCTCCGCATGTGTGGTTCCCTCCGTGAAYCATGGAGGATGAGGTGTGATGGTGTGGGGGTGAGACTGTCTGTGATTTATTTAGAATTCAAGGCACACTTAATCAGCATGGTTACCACAGCATTCTGCAGCGATACGCCATCCTATCTTGTTTGCGTTTAGTAGTTTGGTTTGTTTTTCAACAGGACAATGACTCAAAACACACCTCCAGGCTGTGTAAGGGCTATTTGACCAAGAAGGAGAGTGATGGAGTGCTGCATCAGATGACCTYGCCTCCACAATCACCCGACCTCAACCCAATTGAGATGGTTTGGGATGAGTTGGACAACAGAGTGAAGGGAAAGACCACTGGAAAAGTGTTCCTCATGATGCTGGTTGAGAGAATGCCAAGAGTGTGCAAATCTGTCCTCAAGGCAAAGGGTGGCTACTTTGAAGAATCTCAAATATAAAATATATTTTGATTTGTTACCACTTTTTTGGTTACTAAATATGTGTTATGTGRTTTTTTATAGTTTTGATGTCTTCACTATTATTCTACATTATAGAAAATAGTAAAAATAAACAAAAAACCCTTGAATGAGTAGGTGTGTCCAAACRTTTGACTCGTACTGTAAATCATGAATTGCCCATAAGTCAAAAYAAATATGACCATATCGCCCAGCCCTACATGACTGATTGTAATGTGCTGTTATTTACTGTTAGCTAGCACTCAGACAGTTGATTTCTGCTCAAGCCAATCCTAATTTTCACCTGTCTGAGTTTAGGAGACTCCGTCAGCAGCACAGCACCTGAATACAGCTGCACAGAGAAATAGCACACTGTCTTTACAGCTAACAAAAGAGTAGGCCTATAATTCACACTATCAAGTGTACTTTTAGTTTCTTATTTTATAGATATTTCAGATACTATATCACCGCTCTAAAGACTTCTCCTTACTTCTCCTTTTGTCCCATTGCTGTAAAGCGAATTTCAGTTTGCCCGCAGCATGCTAAATCTTGCTCAAGAAACACCACTAGAGTAGCCCTAAGGCCCTAAAACAGCCACACAAAGACACGATATAAGACTGAGGCAGTTTAGTGTGCCTTTAGAAGTTCTTTGGGCTACCCTCTGAACTCCTGTGCCATTCTTCCTCCTTTCGGCCGCWAACGTTTAGCTGTATATCTGACTGTCTAACAGGAGCTTGTGTCTGAACATCCCCGTTAGAAATTCCAAGGTGGTCTTTTATGTCTGTCAGACTGTGACCGGAGGGATTAGGAATGGCTACAGAAACACTCTCTCTATCGGTCATTCTCCCTCTCTCACAGCTCCCTCTCTCTCACTTGAGCTCGCTCCATTGGTCTCTCCTATGGAAATGTACAGGTGACAGTCAGCACGGCTTAACTCTACATATAACTCAACATCTCAGAGCTGAGGCACCTATACTCCCCTCTGCATTTGCTTGGACAGCGAAGCTAAAACGTTTCATTTGGTTCTATAGACGGGTGGGTTGTTTAGCAGTAAAGCGTTGCGTTGCGTGTCCAACGGTGGAGCAAAACAGGCAGTTTTGACAACATGTAGTTGACAACATGTAAACTATATTTCCTCTTCAAATCTTTTTTGAAAACATAAATATATTTGCACAATGAGCACTTGTTGTCTCTCAAATACATTGTTTGAGTTGTTGGTTAGCTCGCTAGCGAATTTGAGCCATATTAGCATAGACATGAGAAGAATCAAAACACCTCAAAACAAGACGTGGTATCAATAACAAGATACAACAAGCTGAAAAAAGCCACCGATGGTTCCCCACATGGCTTCTTGTCATTGTTGCTAGCTATCTGACTGTACAAAATCATAAGAACACTGACTTCTGCCTCATCGACGTGCATGCATTGTTTTCATGACATTGCCAGCTAACTCGTCTATATACAGAATGTCACCTTTTATTATGTATGTAATTTCATACATATCTGTTTTACTGTTTGGAAATGAAAGCACTTTATGTATCTAGTCCCCCTTTATTTAACTAGGCAAGTCAGTTYAGAACAAATTCTTATTTTCAATGACGGCCTAGGAACAGTGGGTTAACTGCCTGTTCAGGGGCAGAACGACAGATGTGTACCTTGTCACCTTGTCAGCTAACCTTTCGGTTACAAGTCCAACGCTCTAACCACTAGGCTACCCTGCCGACCCATTTGAAGGTGTCATAAGTATTTGGACAAATTTACTTACAGTATAGTCAAAAGTGTAGTATTTGGTCTCATTTTACTAGCAAGCAATGACTACATCCAGCTTGTGACTCTCCAAACTTGTGGGATGCATTTGCAGTTTGTTATGGTTGTGTTTCGGGTTGTGTTGTGCCCAATAGAAATGAATGGTAAATACTGTATTGTGTCATTAGCTTCACTGTCCAAGTAAATACGTAGAGGAGTGTATTTGTTCTCTCTATACTCAGGTCTTCCTGGACTAACCATGCTGTTCTTTCTGTTCCCGCACCTTTACCTTTACATTCTCTCCATACCGCTCACACCACCTTCTCCTCTTCTCTCTGTCCTCCTTTCACACTCTTCTCTGCCTGTCTTTACACTATACCCTCCCCCTCTCTCTGTTTCTCTCTCTCTCTTCTCTCTCTCTCTCTCTCTCTGTCTGTCTCTCTTTCTTTCTCCCCTGCCCTCTCTCTGTCTCTGTAGATGACTATAAGTCAGAGTTGAGAGAGCAGCTTCCTCTAATCGCAGGGTCAGCTGCAGCAGGAGTGGTGTTCATCGTCTCTCTAGTGGCCATCTCCATCGTCTGCAGCAGGTACTGTACAGTCGACATGACCATCTTGACCGACATGACCATCTTGACTGTGTTTATGTTAGACATGTCCAAAAGTTGTGCCTCTCACACACACACACACACACACACACACCAACACAACACACACACACACACACACAACACACACAGGTCTGTCTCACCTACCACCACACGCATCACCAACAAAGGCTATTCACACAGACATTACAATAGTGTCCACCAGCTATGTCACACACACACACACACACACACACACACACACACACCACACACACACACACACACACACACACACACACACACACACACACACACACACACACACACACACACACACACACTTAGCCAGCAGGAGGTAAACTATGTTTAAATTAAACCTAAGTTCCATATCTGTATTATTAGTATGCTTCTCTATTAATGATCAATTTTACAGTGCTACAAAGAGTTCACGCTGCATTGATCTGAGTTAACTGACTGAATCCAATTTAATTCTAGACAACGTTAAAGTTGAATTTAGAATTTGCAGCAGCGCCATGTGTCACCAGTAGCAAAGCGACCATCAGACACGACAGGGTCTTTGATGACGGAGGGAGCAGAGGAGAGATGGAGGAAAACGGATGAAAAGCTACAGACATGCTAGCACATCTCTAATTAAAAACCAGCTCATTCTCGTCAGACTTCAATTGGGGCGGTGGAGCTACCGCTAACCCTTAGCCACTGATTCAATTTCAGACCGGGTCGCTTTCAGTCATCAGTTAGTGAGACTCCGAGACAGATGTAATGATTCCTCTTTGCTCCACCTTTTATCCTGTCTTGCCTGAACTTTTCTATCTCTATCTCTCGTTCAGGAAGCGGGTGTACACCAAGGAAGCGGTGTACAGCGACAAGTTACAGCATTACAGCACAGGAAGAGGTGAGTTCACCACCGCAGCGCCTTGCCGGGCAAAAACYCTTCTGTTAATGTTCTGACATTCTGGGCAAAAACAGCCTTTCCACTTTCTAAATGACGTTGACTGACACTCATCTCTCAGGGTTGTAACGGTGATTGACACCACACGGGTCTGACGACCACTGTCCACATTGAGGGAAAAATAACCCCTCATGTTCTAGCATAGATGTTTGATGGTACTRCTTCCTGATCCAACATAAAGGGGAACAAGTCATCCCTTTTCTGCTCTAAGTAACATTGACTGCCACGCATCTGGGCTGTTGTGTAATCTAACCATGATTGAGCCAGGGTTCTGTCACGTGCTGACTCACACCGTAAAGTTGCCTCAGAGCAAGGCAAGCAAGAGCATGCGTGAGAAACAGTACGCCAGTCGAAACCGAGCCTGTCGGAAGGCTGACCGAGCTGTCTAAAAGAGTGCTTACTTATAGGGGATAGGGTTTCGTCGAGACTGAGACAGAAATCTTTCGCTACTTGGCTCGGTTTTGTCAGGGTTAAAGCAGCCGTAGCCCAGAGCTCATTAAAGAGCCAGAGAGAGGGGYAGATAAAATGGCTGCTCCTTTTTCCTACCCCGTTCAAACTCACAGAGTRAGTGCTCAGATTTGGTTCTGTCAGAGGCTATTTTAGGGTGAGTGAGTGCAATTAACATAAGTGGAGAAATTAACAAAAGATGTGAGAGAGATGCTAACAGCAGTTAAAGCGCTACTCATCAATTGAGCATTTTGGAGTGGAGGGGGAAAAAAAGCTAAAAGTGTTCCTATTCATCTTGTGTTTGTTCGCTCCACTCTCTCCCGCTAACTAATACTAATACTTAGGAATACATTGTGTCCGATCTTTTCTCTTCCTGATTTGACGGACGTTTTTGTAATTACTGTTCATTGGAAGAAACACTGATTCTTTTTGGTTGAAATGCGAAAACAGTGTTTCTGGTTTTCACCCTGGGAATGGAGTCT
>NC_036871.1:15369783-15374561 GCF_002910315.2 Salvelinus sp. IW2-2015
AAACAGTGTTTCTGGTTTTCACCCTGGAATGGAGGCTAAACAGTGTTTCTGGTTTTCACCTGGGAATGGAGTCTAAACAGTGTTTCTGGTTTTCACCCTGGGAATGGAGTCTAAACAGTGTTTCTGGTTTTCACCCTGGAATGGAGTCTAAACAGTGTTTCTGGTTTTCACCCTGGGAAGGGAGTCTAAACAGTGTTTCTGGTTTTCACCCTGGGAATGGAGTCTGAACATGCAAACCCTAAAACATTAGAGGGATAGTTTGGGGATTTGACTGAATGTGTAAAATTCGGTGAACTGTCCCTAAAAACTAGAGGTCTGTAGCTGTAGTGAGTGAACCAACATGTTGTCAGTGTTGACGTTATGGGGGCTACACGTATGCACCCACACCAACATGAATACCCCTACACACACACACCACAAACCCTAGTTGGCAGGCTACCAGACTGTATATGGCTGACTGGTCCATGTCAGTTGAATGGTAATAGCGTGGTAATGGGTGTCAGTGCTTAAAGACTACAGATGTTAGCACGCAGTCCAGTGGATCTGGTGCCATGAGATCCAGATGGAGGGAGATGGAGGGGGGGGGGGATAGAGAGGTAGAGAGGAAGAAGAAGTGAGGAGTGGAGCGACACAGTGACAGGAGGATAGGGGGAAGAAGAGGAGAGAGCAGAGAGGGAAATGATCAGAGAGCAGAAAAGACAAGAGGGAGATGGCTTAGGATGCACACATTCAGTTTATCTACCCTCCCTCCCTCCCTCTTTGACATCAACTCTCGCGTGGCTGGATAGGTAAATACTCCAGTGCTGTTCACACACATCCACACACTGTACTGTGTACTCAAGAGGCACAAAGTAGTTATCAACAGCCATCCATAAACATTACACACACCCACACACTTCACACACACACACACACCCACACACACACACCCCACACACACACACCCACAACACACCCACACACACACAACCACACACACACACACACACACACAACACACACACACACACACACACACACACACACACACACACACACACACACACACACACACACACACACACACACACACACATCTGGTAGCCTCCATATATGTAAGCCTACGGCATACACACACAAATGCGAAACACACACACTCACACACGCATGCACCGCCCACACACAGCACGGGCCCTGTCACCATTTATCAACACGTACTCACTGACATTCACAAATCCACGTAATACATATTTAGTACATTCCCACATACATCTAATACACATATTATCCATCAACAAGTTGTCTCAGCTGCTGTTGTTTGTGCTTCAGCATCTGGTGTGTGCATGAATAGACAGACAGCTAACTGTATACCCACCGTCTCACATAGTGATAAGGGCCCAGACTATTCTGACAGCAACGTCTATCATTGGAAAAACGACCCCGGAAATGACAGATTCTTCGACGAACTGCCGTATATTTCACTAAGAAGGTAATTGCGGGATTGATGGAGTTAGATTTACATTTACGATCCAGGCCAGCGGCGTGTTGATCCCTTTTGACATGCAGACTGCAGACTGTTGTGGATTTTCTCTCTATGATCTCTGCTTAATAAGTCGCAGTGTGTGTCTGATGAATGATTTTCTCGCATCAGATGTCGGCTAATTAACTTTGTTTATGAACAGAACTGAACTCGTAATGAGGAGAACGCAAGGCGGGATGTTAGTTTATATGTGTTGCCTGTAGCGAGTGTACATTATGGCGCTAGGAAGTATATTAGTTTAGGTGCACTTTTGAGCCACATCTGTGTCATGAGCTGTTAGTTATAGTTCTCTCTCTCTCTCTCTCTAACTCTCTCTCCTTCCTCTCTCCCCCCTCTCCCCCTCTCCCAATGGGCCTTGTTGTTTTATAACTGGGTAAAAATAAACCTGGAGGTTTGGATGCACTTTGGCCCGTACGCACAGATCAAGGAGCCATGAAATATTAAGGCTTGGATCTATATTTTATCGGTGGGCCATGAAAAGATGCGTCCGAGTTTAACAGGGCTTTACCAGAGAGAAGGAGGAGATACGCGGTTAGCTAATTAAATTATACATGAAAGTGGACTGGAATATGGAAAAAGGCAATGGATTCAAGTTTGTGCGTGTGTGTGTGTGCGCGTGTGCATATGTTTGCATGTGTATACCAGTGGAGGCTGCTGAGAGGAGGACGCCTCATAATAATGGCTGGAACGGTGCGAATGGAATGGCATTCCACTCATTCCTCTCCAGCCATTACCACGAACCTGTCCTCCCCAGTTAAGGTGCCACCAACTTCCTGTGGTGTATACGTGTGTATGCATTCCTATTTACTTGTGTGTTTGCCAGGCCTCCGATTCCTGAGATGTGTCTATCAGTATTACTACCCTTATTTCAGCCACACACATGTCCAGAACGTCATTATAGAATGCCGAGCTCTCAACCCTCTCATTGCTTAGCTGTAATCCAATCTCTATGGAGTCTCTAATAAGCAATTCCACAGAGGCAGGGTTCAAGGTAATGAGTGTACTAACAAGACAGGGCTTCCAGCCAAGGGCTATAGGTAAAGTGCCTTGAGCCCCTCCTTGACTAGATCCTGTCCTTCCTATCCCCCTCTCAGCCAGTCCTCAGCCACTCGAGACTCTGCTTAGCCTATGTGCTGCATGTCATGTAGATGAATGAGGTTCGTGAGCAGAGGATGGGTTCATTTGAATCATGGTTGCCATATTGTAAAAATCAGTCTGAGTGGCAATCAATGTCTTTGAGAGAATCAGCTCTCTGAAGGGTTGGGATGGATTTTGGCGACTGTCTTGAGCTGCATCTCAAATGACACCCTATTCTCTATGTAGCGCATCACTTTTGGCCATAGCCCCAGTACGCGGCTGTCCCATGTAGCTCTCGTCAAATGTAGTACAAGATATAGCAGGTAGGTTGGCATTTCAGASACATATTCTGTGTTGTCATTGCATGGGTTGAATAATATTCTCACTACGCCCCAAGCCAAGTGATCCTCCATTCCCAGACATCCCCAGACAGTGAACTGTACTCACCTATCTGAGACGCTTGATAGCGAGGCGMTTTTTATCAGTTTATGAGCTCCTATGGGGAGAGGCGGTGGGGAAATTGGTTCCTCCGCTATCAAAGGGCAGAGAGGAAGGGAGTGAGGGAGAGGAAAGGAAAAAATCTGTCTGCATTTTTCTCTCTCGCGCGTTCTTTTGTTCTCTCTCGATTTGTCTGTGTGTCTCTCTGTTTCTCTGTCTCGCTATCTCTCTCAATTCTATAGGGAGCAAACAYTATAGCCTTAATGGACTTTACTGTAATTACTGTAATTCAAATCCATTCACACATGCTMGCTTGTTCGCCTCCACCCAAAGAAAAATCATTCATTTTACTAATGCATTTTAACCTTTTGAGAGTTGGATTAATGTGATGCACAGGTCGTTTTTTTTTCATTGCACTTTGCTGTCATATGCATCATGGACATAACAGCATATGACATACTGTGTGGACAGATGGACATATTTCAATATTCATCCATTTCCCATTTCAACACCAAAATCGCCTTCCATGTACAAAGCCTTTACTCTATTCTGGATTGTTCACTGGKCACTCTGATTGGTTCTAGAGCTCTCCCTGAGAGCCGACATGTCTAACTGCACCTCCCCACTGGGCTGCCCGACCCACTTCTCAGGCTCTCCGGGGATGAAGATCTACATCGACCCCTTTACCTACGAGGACCCCAACGAGGCCGTCCGGGAGTTCGCCAAGGAGATCGATGTGTCCACCGTCAAYATCGAAGAGGTCATTGGTGCAGGTAAATGTGAATGAATGTGTGTGTGTGGTAGTAGATGTGGGAGGGGTGTGTGGAGAGGGGTGGGGGGGGGGGGGTGATTTTTTTGTGGGCAGTTGTGTTTGTTGGTTTTCTTTGTGGGTCAATATTTTATATGTGTGCAGAGTAGATAACAGTATTTTGCCACTTGACGCCTTTCTTTTTCCAGACATCCGTCTATAAATCCGTGACCGATGTTTAATTTTGCAGGCAGTTTGAATAAGACATGCTCATTCGACTTTTCTTTCTCTCGCTTGAATGTGCCTGCCTTCCTGTGATGCAATAGTCAACTATAAAGACAGCTTCTGCAAAGAATACAAAAGTTGATTATATTTATATATAATAGAATGAATATTAACAAATTACAGAAAAAGTAATATGAAAAGTCATTCTGCTGTCCTTAGCTAATAGCGAAAGGCTAAGAAATAACTTTATAGGGCCAAATAAGCATATAAAAACGCACATAATCAAAGAATAAAAATTCTTCTCTACATCCTCCGCTCTCCGCATCATTCAGGTCGCCCGATTCTCTCTAGTTCTCTCGCTCTCTGGCGCTCATCTCACATCTCTCCTTCTCTCTCGTCTCGCTCTCCTCTTCTCTAACTCTCGCTCTTCTCTCTCTCGGGACTTCCTTCCTCAGTGAGCAGGACAGACCTTGTTGACTGTAATGGAGGACATGCTGATTGTGTGTTGATTCATACGGAGACTAAAATAACACCAATGCAGGCTAATGAGACAAGGACTGGAATAGACTCCCATGGTCTGGCTGGGAAACCACTGCATAAAAAGTGAGTCCCGAGCCAGGGGAAGATAAGAAGGAAAGGAAAATGGGAGGAGGGGAAGGATAGGGGAGATGGAGGAGAGGAATAGGGGAGATGAGTGGAGAGGAGAGGGGAAGGGAAAGGGGGAGATGGAGGAGGGGAAGGATATAGGGGGAGATGGAAGGTGGGGAGAAG
>NC_036871.1:15374919-15402018 GCF_002910315.2 Salvelinus sp. IW2-2015
GAGGGGAGATGGGGATTTGCTAATTACCCGATGTTTGTTTTTTTTGTTTATTTGTGGTGTGAGATCGCCCACAGGATGCCTGGAGCATGAATGAGTAATTCAAGGAATGGAAATATTTACTGTGGAATTTGTTGGTTGTACTCTTTTAGTTCTATTTGATGAATTTCCTCCCCATATTCTGAGCTGCTGTGAAACAAGATAGCCCCACTGTTGATCAGTATCACAAAATACAATAATTACACTATACAGTTGAAGTCGGAAGTTTACATACACTAGGTTGGAGTCATTAAAAACTCGTTTTTCAACCACTCCACAAATTTCTTGCTAACAAACTTACTTTAGAAGTCGTTAGACATCTACTTCGTGATGACTCAAGTAATTTTTCCAACAATTGTTTACAGACAGATTATTTCACTTATAATTCACTGTATCACAATTCCAGTGGATCAGGAGTTTACATACACTAAGTTGACTGTGCCTCTAAACAGCTTGGAAAATTCCAGAAAATTATGTCATGGCTTTAGCAGCTTCTGATAGGCAAATTTACATCATTTGAGTCAATTGGAGGTGTACCTGTGGATGTATTTCAAGGCCTACCTTCAAACTCAGTGCCTCTTTGCTTGACATCATGGGAAAATCTTAAGAAATCAGCCAAGACCTCAGATTTTTTTTTTTAGACCTCCACAAGTCTGGTTCATCCTTGGAGCAATTTCCAAACGCCTGAAGGTACCACGTTCATCTGTACAAACAATAGTACACAAGTATAAACACCATGGACACGCAGCCGTCATACGCTCAGGAAGGAGACGCGTTCTCTCCTCTTAGAGATGAACGTACTTTGGTGCGAAAAGTGCAAATCAATCCAGTACAACAGCAAAGGACTTGTGAAGATGCTGGAGGGAACAGGCACAAAAGTATCTATATCCACAGTAAAACGCGGTCCTATATCTACATAACCTGAAAGGCCGCTCAGCAGGGAAGAAGCCACTGCTCCTAAACCGCCATAGAAAAGCCAGAATATGGTTTGCAACTGCACATGGGGACAAAGATCGTACTTTTTGGAGAAATGTCCTCTGGTCTGATGAAACAAAAATAGAACTGTTTGGCCATAATGACCATCGTTAGTTTGGAGGAAAAATGGGGAGGCTTGCAAGCCAAGAATACCATCCCAACCGTGAAGCACGGGGGTGGCAGCATCATGTTGTGGGGTTGCTTTGCTGCAGGAGGGACTGGTGCACTTCACAAATATAGATGGCATCATGAGGCAGGAAAATTATGTGGATATATTGAAGCAACATCTCAAGACATCAGTCAGGAAGTTCAAGCTTGGTCGCAAATGGGCCTTCCAAATGGCCAAGATCTCAAGCATACCTCCAAAGTTGTGGCAAAATGGCTTAAGGACAACAAAGTCAAGGTATTGGAGTGGCCATCTCAATCCTATAGAAAATTTGACTCAGTTACACCAGCTCTGTCAGGAGGAATGGGCCAAAATTCTTATTGTGGGAAGCTTGTGGAAGCTACCCAAAACATTTAACCAAGTTAAACAATTTATAGGCAATGCTACCAAATACTAATTGAGTGTATGTAAACTTCTGACCCACTGGGAATGTGATGAAAGAAATTAAAGCTGAAATAAATCATTCTCTCTACTATTATTCTGACATTTCACATTCTTAAAATCAAGTGGTGATCCTAACTGACCTAAGAATTTTTACTTGGATTAAATGTCAGAAAATGTGAAAAACTGAGTTTAAATGTAATGGCTAAGGCGTATGTAAACGTACGACACAATTAGTGGATTCGGCTATTTCAGCCCACACCGTTGGTGATAGGTGTATAAAATCGAGCACACAGCCATGCAATCTCCATAGACAAAACATTCGCAGTCGCAGTAGAATGGCCTTACTGAAGAGCTCAGTGAGTTTCAACGTGGCACCGTCAAAGGATGCCACCTTTTTGTCAAATTTCTGCCCTGCTAGAGCTGCCCCGGTTAACTGTAAGTGCTTCTGTTGTGAAGTGGAAACGTCTAGGGMCAACAARGGCTCAGATGAGAAGTGGTAGGTCACACAAGCTCACAGAACGGAACCGCCGAGTGCTGAAGCACYTAGCGCATAAYAATTGTCTGTCCTCAGTTGCAACAATCACTACCGAGARGCAAACTGCCTCAGGAAGCAACGTCAGCACAATAACTGTTCGTCGGGAGCTTCATGAAATGGGTTTCTATGGCCGAGCAGCCGCACACAAGCCTAAGATCACCATACGCAATGCCAAGCATTGGCTGGAGTGGTGTAAAGCTCGCCGCCCATTGGACTCTGGAGCAGTGGAAACACTGGAGCAGTGGAAACACTGGTTCTCTGGAGTTATGAATCACGCTTCACCATCTGGCAGTCTGACAGACAAATCTGGGTTTGGCAGATCCCAAGAGAACGGGACCTGCCCGAATGCATATTGCCAACTGTAAAGTTTGGTGGAGGAGGAATAATGGCCTGGGGCTGTTTTTCATGGTTCGGGCTAGGTCCCTTAGTTCGAGTGAAAGGAAATCTTAATGCTACTGCATACAATGACATTCTAGACAATTATGCGCTTCCAACTTTGTGGCAACAGTTTGGGGGGGCCCTTTCCTATTTCAGCATGACAATGCCCCCATGCACAAAGCGAGGTCCATACAAAAATGGTTTATTCGAGATCGGTGTGGAAGAACTTGACTGGCCTGCACACGGCCTTGACCTCAACTCCATCAAACACCTTTAGGATGAATTGAAACGTTGACTGTGAGCCAGGCCTACTTGTCCAACATCAGTGCTCGACCTCACTAATGCGCTTGTGGCTAAATGGAAGCAAGTCCCCACAGAAATGTTCGAACTTCTAGTGGAAAGCCTTCCCAGAAGAGTGGACGCTGTTATAGCAGCAAAGGGGGCACCAACTCCTTATTAATGCCAATGATTTTGGATTGAGATGTTGGACGAGCAGGTGTCCACATACATTTGGTCATGTAGTGTCATTTTGATTAGTGAAAACACTGCTTGTGACCTATGGTCCAACATGCAAGTTGTGTAGGATCCGTGGTCAATGATAGTTTATTGAGCAAGTTTTAAGGTCTTGCACTAGCACAATCTAATGGATTCCTATTTACTGAAATCTCAAGGTCTAATACTTGATCTGTCTAGATTGTTGATCTAGCGTTATAACCACACACTCTCTCCCCCAGGTGAGTTTGGTGAGGTGTACAAGGGACGTCTGAAGCTGCCKGGCAAGAGGGAGATCTACGTGGCCATTAAGACCCTGAAGGCAGGATACGTGGAGAAGCAGAGGCGYGACTTCCTGTCCGAGGCGTCAATCATGGGACAGTTCGACCACCCCAACATCATCAGACTTGAGGGCGTGGTCACCAAGAGTCGGCCAGTCATGATCGTCACAGAGTTTATGGAGAACGGGGCACTTGATTCCTTCCTGAGGGTGAGTTATAGAGCATGTGTGTATCAAGCATCTTAGAGTAGAAGAGCTGCTCTAAGATCAGCTGGTCTCCCTGTACATGTWATCMTATTCATTATGATTTAAAAGGCAAAACTGATCCTAGATCAGCACTCCCACTAGGAACCACTTTATGAATATAGCCCCAGGAATATGGASGGTTTTCAGTCCACTATGCCTAATTAATAATTTATTAACACAGTTTACCATCTCTTTTTATAGTATCTTTATAGAAATGTTATACTGTGGTAATAATTTATTTACATAATTGGCTATTCACATATATGATGATGTATGTTGCACTAAGACTGCACTGGTGCATTGCAGCTTGTTTGTGGATTGACAAAACGCATATGAGTTAGAGATGATGATATATAATGTAGAACATTTGTGACTGCAATAAACATGCAGTTCATGGGCCATGGCAATGTACTGTAGAGTTCTACAGCCAATAATAGGGTTTAGGATTAGAGCACACTGAGCTCTATTTTAACTAACCTAACGCAATGGTAAATCTAAGCCAGGGATCATCAACTAGATTCAGTTGCTGGACGATTTTTTCCTGGAGTGGATTGTAGTGGATTGGATTGTAATTACAAATAATTTGTAGACTGCAAATTGACCGCAAGAAGCCCAAAGACATATCTTTGACTTAAACATAATCATTTCAAACCTTGCTTACATTTGTATATGATCATGTGTCTCTATATTATGCGTGGGAATAATTGGGAACAGATTTCTTAAATTAAAATCACTTGGAGCTGATTTCCTGGTGTTTTTACAGTATTTTATGTCCAACAATGAAAATTCCACAGAAAACTTGGGGGGCCAAATTAAACCATCCGCGGGCCAAATTCGTCCCACGGGCCTTCAGTTGRGGAACCATGATCTAAGCGCTGCCAGTAGCGCTATAGGTCTGAGGGTGTGTCAGAAATATTTTGGGTTTTAATTAATAAACAAGTTGCAGGTGTGACGAGGGCTTGGCCAATGAGTTCCATAGCTTAATACTGCATGTGTTTGTCTCAAGTTCTGTAGATTATTGATGGTCTTTGCGTTGTCATCAACTCCAATTCGGCTGGGGCATGGAATGTTCTTGTCCTGGTCCATTGTTGATTAATTCTACAACGTATCTAATAGCATAGGCTATAGTAAGGAGTAATAGCAACAGTAAAAAAACGAAAACATCCAGAATTTTCTCAATAGACTATGCTTGGAATGTTGGCAGTCAACATTGTTGTAATTGACTTAAACGCGCCTAGCCTACATGTCTTTACGCATCGCACTCCTCCTCAAATGACAATACTAGGCTACCGTAAATTGTATTGTATGTYTGTGACACAAAATCTCAATAAGCAAAATATAGCCTAGGCCTACCATTGATGCTGCACTATAGGACTGAGTCATTTAAATACGTTTGAAGTGTGTATTTGGTAACCYGATGAGAGGCGCTCTTTGGAGATGGGGATGGATACTTGAACAAGTGAAATGAAGTATGCAAGTAGGCATATGTGTGTCTGATTTAGGATGTGCAGTATATTTTCAATTCAAGACCCTCTGACGAATAGACCATTTAAACACCTTTTATGGATCGACTACGTTGCAAGACCAGGAAGGATCAAAAAGGCACGACAGCATTGCTGTTGAACCAGCCTTAGTAGCCGAGTCCTAGGGTAAGGGTAGCCCATGAAGGGCTTGATATGGAAAGGAAAACAAGCAATCTGTTTTTTAAAACAACACCAATATTTCTAAATAGGATGGGGTCAGAAGCATGACCTCATAAATCGCTTCTCTCGTTCTATGGCACTGTGTYCACACGTAGTCCTCAGTGTCTTTACACATAACATTCACACGTCTATACAAACAACTAGGCTCCTGTCAATTGTATTGTTGCCTATGTGCGAGGCAGATTCTCAAAAKAATCGGCCCTTGACATGGTATTATAGGATTGAATAGTTTGGAGGAACATGTCTTTGGTAATCAGACGAGGGGAATGGSGATGAACATGGGGATGAACAGCCTACTCAATCAAGTGAAATGAAGTATGCAGGTATGTGGATTGTGAATAATGAAAAAGCATGAGGGCACAAACCTCCAAAATATGTCAAAGCACTCTCAGTTGACCAGTAGACTTTCAGTAGCTCTCAGTAGCACCAGTATAACTCTCAGTAGAGCCCTTTATTCATAGGCTACTTGGATAATGGCCAGCATAAAAAGACAGACCTATGRGAAACTGCTAAACCAGCGTTGATTAAAGGGAGGGTAGGCTATGCTTGGTTTTTAATCAAATTAAATGGGGGGGAAACCAATAGTTTTTTTTAATGTTTCTTAATACGAGATTCACTGGCACAAAAGCAACATTTCTCTTCCCCTGGGCCCTGTGCGTCATGGCTGGATAGGCTGAGCTCCTGCTCTCAAAACCCATGCCATCATCAACTGCATTACCGTTAAGACCTGCTTTTTCTGGCTCTTAAAAAGTCCCTTTAGAGACGCATGAAATTGTCACTTGTTTTTCAGGACACACCTCAAATATTGCCACCCTTCCACCTCAGCGCAAGCGAGCTGATGTTGGACAGGTAAATTTCCGAGCCTGGCTTTAGGGCTGGAAAATACCATTGCGCCTCCTTCACACCAGCTGAAAATAGAGACCGCTGTGTAACTCCAGAAGACTTGAAAATGAACCGAACACAATTCCATCTTCTCCTCATCGAAGACTTCCTGAAATAGCCAACTTCCGTCTTCATTTAATTTCTCTACTCATGCCCCAAGCTCTTAATGAACTATCCCCTCACTCTTTTGTAGCTGGTAAGGAACGAGCAATTGTACAGCTTAATCAATATTCAACCCTTTTTTTTCTCTCCTTCCCTTCTTCCTCCATCTCTTGGATTGGTTTTCCTCTTCACTTTGATCTACTGCTGGTTTAAAGGGACCCTTTGAAGTTGGCTTTGCTAGCCGCCACATCTGACTTGTGTTCCCATCGATCTTACCCTACCCTCTTATTTGTTAGTGTGTGTCGGGTTCAAAGCTCCTCTGAGCATTGGAGACACGGGGAGGAACTAGGAAGGGGAGAGAGCTCCGCCGTGTGTGTGTGTGTGTGTTACCCACAGTGATGGACCATGTACCATTTTTACTACATCCTCCAACAACTAGTTTTGATAGGATCGTGTTTGGAGAATCCAATTTGGGAATCAAAAAGAATACCCTTTCCTTTTGATATAAAATAGGTGATGAGATGCAAGACAAGGGCTGTCTGGGTCTGTGTCAATAGCTGCTAGTGTAAAAGTACAAATCTAAAGAACAAACCACTTTAAGCGRAACGCTTCAAGATTCAGTCACATAATCAGACACAGAAAAAAGCTGTTTTCTGTCTTGTAGAAGTAGGTCGCGCTCAGATAGGTATCAGGTTAGGCTGTTTGTCACACTGTGTGTGTATGGAACATTGTACGTATGTCTGACGGCTTATCTTGTACCCTTGTACAAAAGTTTACTCTTACTTCCTGGCTATGGTGTCACAGATGCATCCGCAGGGTTGTCTAATCTGGGAGCGAGATCCCAGAGGACGCAGAATTTTCAGCACAGACTCTCTCCGTGTCAGGACAATGTTGGCTAGGCATGGCCTTTATGTAATATGACACAGAATATGTGGCATAGCATGCAGAATGTGCTTGTGTTTGTGTCATGTCGTTGCGGTTGTCAAATCAATTGCATTGCAATCAAATAGAACCATGCAATCGAATACAACCGTGTCTGGTCGACACACCTCAATGCCTAATGCTGTCAAATCGTGTAGGAATCAGTGAAGTATTGCTTGTATATTGTCAACATCTCAGCGGAAAGGCCTGCAAATTAAAAGTTTATTTTGACATGGCCGRCGTCTTCTCCTGTCTCTGCAGCAAGAGAAAATGGCGGCGATCACAATACTAACAYCGGTAATGACACTAACGATCCTCATTTATCTGTTTCTTTCTCTCGTCTCTCCATCTCTTCTCTCCTGCAGCAAAACGACGGTCAGTTCACCGTGATCCAGCTGGTGGGCATGATGAGGGGCATCGCGGCGGGCATGAAGTACCTCTCTGAGATGAACTACGTCCATAGAGACCTGGCCGCTCGCAACATCCTGGTCAACAGCAACCTGGTCTGCAAAGTGTCTGACTTCGGGCTGTCGCGCTACCTCCAGGACGATACCTCTGACCCCTCCTACACCAGCTCTCTGGTATGTCCTACTAGCTACTCTCTGAGTGTTTTGTTCTGATGTTTTCCTACCTTTACACTTTGAAATGGATAGGTAGGTCGCCAGCAATGTTCATAGCAACTCGTTGAAAACAAGCAATGTAGAACAGAGAAACTGTGATATGTCTCTTTTTTGTTGTGTGTGTGTGCGTGTGCGTGTGTGTGTGTGTAGGACTGCTTGAGTACAGTAGGGGTAAATGGTACATCTAAAGAACTACAACCGTTTGTGCGACCATCTCTCAGGCAATTCCTTTCAGTCCTCTTCACCACTCTCCCTCACCTCAACTCCACCTCTGTCTCTTCTCTTTAACCATTCCACAAGCCTTCTCTCCTCCTTCTCCTCCCTCTTCCCGCTAGTCACGCAGTAGTACTGTCACATCTTCATTAGTGCAGAGACATGCAGACTTAGGGGAAGGCCCCGTTCTCATTGGGATGCGTAGGATGCATGCAAATTGAAAGGGCATCCCAGACCCTTAAACGGACAGATTCTATTATTACTCGGGCATCATGGAAGGGTTTGTGCCCTAATTAACACCACAGAGGAACAGATCTGTAATTATTAGTCGCCAACGTTAGTGTATCCGACTGTGTGCRCTGCATTGACTTTCATTTGCATTTGCAAATTAGTTGGATATATGTAGTGGTTTATTATTTGGTTGCTCCTGACAGTTTGGAGGGAATACAGTCAGCCTGGTGCCGTACCAGAGTCCCTTCTTTAGTGAGGTAAACTTTTGGAAAATGATMTATGTGTACATGAGGAAATACATATAATTCCACTACATACTCTTAGAAAAAAGGGTTCCAAAAGGGTTCTTCGGCTGTCCCCACAGGATAACCTTTTTTGGTTTCAGGTAGAACCCTTTTGGGTTCCATGTAGAACCCTCTGTGGAAAGGGTTGTTCATGGAACCCAAAATGATTAAACCTGGAACCAAAAGGGTTATACCTGGAACCAAAAAGGTTTTATCAAGGGATTATCCTATGGGGACAGTCGAAGAACCATTTTAGGTTCTAGATAGCGCCTTCTTTTCTAATAGTTAGTGAGTCATCAACGATCAAACACAAACATGTTCTAAATATAGAGGTTCTAAGGCATCTTAACATAGGATTCATGAGTCAGCTATCAAGGTAGTACAAAAATAGAAGACTAAAATGAGTTGTTATGTATCTAAACATAGGTGTTCTTTGTGAAGTCAAGGACATGATAACAACAGTACAAACCCACGTCTTCCTCCAGTCAGAAGAGTATTATTATTAGAACTCAACAGCGRGTGTGTGTGTGGGTGCGCAGTGTGTGACTGAGTCTGTGTGTGTTCCTGACTGTGTGTGTGTGTGTGTCTGTCTCTGTCTGTCTGTGAACACTGAGATACCCGGAAAGGCGGTTGATTGACAGGTTGTCTTAGGTGTGAACAGGAAGTGTGATATGGGTTTGGGGAGTTAATTGCCCACTAGGAAGGAAGACCTACCTGGGTCTCTGTGACCCCTGTGGTTAAGCCCTGCTGAAACAACAAAGACAAGCACACCTTCTGTTGTCAGCTGTCAATCTCGCTGATGCCACGAAGGGGGTTAGATGTTGGGATTGGATTATTGTTTAGTGTTCTTGATGTTTAGTTGTTTCATGTACAGTATACAAGACCCCTTGGAAATGAGATGATGTATCTCAAGGGTTTTATACTGGCGATAAGGGTTGAAAAATAGATAGATATAGGCTTTAGGATCTACCTTATTGTCCCCAAGGGGAAATTTGTCTTGAACATTAGAAAGGTACTGTACAATGAGAGTACCTTTACCCAARCCAGGTATTCCTAATGATAGGACCTATATGTCATGACAGTTCTGCCATATAACACATATACAGAAACTGCTATTTGCACTCCGTCCATAAGCACACCAGAGTAACACAACTCTCTCCGAGCATTCCGCTTGACCTTACTGTGTCTTGTCACTAGCTGGGTCCTGACCCTCCATTCTAATCCACTCTCCTGGGGAACGTTCTGGGAATATTCTCTATCCACAGCAGAGACGTTGTGGATAGAATCAGGGTCCTTGGGTCCCTCACATCTTCCTTTAATTAAGCCATGCTTGCTGCCAAGCCGCCATGGCAGCGCCCTTCACTCGCTGTCCTCCCTCCGTCGGTTACGAGGTGAACGCAGAATGCCAAAGCAATCATGGAGCGAGGCCAGCGCGGCTTGTGGAGGCCGAGGGAATCAGGGAAATTAAATTCCGCCAACGTGCTGTGATATACGTCGCCATTGACCTCCTCCTCCTGCAAATGAATCACCTTATTTTCCTTTCTCTCCTTCCTTTGTGATGTTTTCCCAGCGTTTCGGAGGGCACCAATTACCTAGCTTCCAGAGCGGTGCTGGGGACGGTGCTGGCGGACATGCTGTTAATTACATAGTGTTAACCCTGGGGCTGGCACTCACGCAGGGACCAGAGTGGCTATAGGAGCAGGGGGTAGAGAAATACATTTCACCTCAAATGTTTGCTGCATGGTCGCAAAAGGTCATCTCTTTATTTAGGCTTTGGTGATACAGTTGTAATGTTTTGACCAGCACATGGTTTAAGACCAAATTGTTAACTTGACTTGGTTGAACCATGTCAGTCAAACCGTCTGACCGTTGTCAGTATATCACGAAAGCTCGATTAAAGATCACTTTGACYAGCATCAAACAAAACATTGACTACAGAAGTTTACAGACGTCGACTTTTACCTTCTTTCTCTTTCTCTTCTTCTTTCTACAGCTATTGTCCCGCTTCAGCACTATGTTTGGTTGTGGGTAATTACTCCCAGCATGCACCTCTTCAGGATGCTGCCCTCACTGCGAGTGGAGAGGGATGACTTGTGTGACCTTACGGAGGACAGAATTGATTTTTAGACGCTCTGCGGGCCATGAATTTCACATCAGTCCATCTATCTATCCTTCTATCGTTCATCCATCCATCCATCTTTTCACTTCTTTTTCATCACATATTTTCCCTGGGGGACCCAGTGGCTCAAAGGAATGACAGGCAGAGTGCCTGTTCAATGTATGATGTGTTGTGTGTGTGTGTGTTTGGTTTAGTTTTGCTATCCTTGTGGGGACCAGAAGTCCACAGAAAATTCGGACAACTGGGTACATTTCGCCTGCCCCCCACAAGGAAAAAGGCTTTTTTTAGGCTTAGGCATTATTTCCAGCTGAAATAATAAATMTAATAAAAATATTATATAAATGCCCTGATGCATAAAATATACACAAATAATAGATTATCTGATGAAATTGCTTTAGAAAGGTACACAAGACACGGATGTCCGCTCTCCCCTTCCTGTTTGCACTGGCAATTGAACCGCTTGCAGAAAGAATTAGACAGGATCCAAATGTAACTGGTATCAGTATTGGTAAACATGAATATAAACTAAACTTATTTGAATATGATCTCGTGATATACAGTTGAAGTCGGAAGTTTACATACACCTTAGCCAAATACATTTAAACTCAGTTTTTCACAATTCCTGACATTTAATCCTAGTAAAAATTCACTGTTTTAGGTCAGTTAGGATCACCACTTTATTTTAAGAATGTGAAATGTCAGAATAATAGTAGAGAGAATGATTTATTTCAGCTTTTATTTCTTTCATCACGTTCCCAGTGGGTCAGAAGTTTACATATACTCAATTAGTATTTTCTAGAATTGCCTTTAAATTGTTGAACTTGGGTCAAATGTTTCGGGTAGCCTTCCACAAGCTTCCCACAATAAGTTGGGTGAATTTCGGCCCATTCCTCCTGACAGAGCTGGTGTAACTGAGTCAGGTTTGTAGGCCTCCTTGCTCGCACACGCTTTTTCAGTTCTGCCCACACATTTTCTATAGGATTGAGGTCAGGGGTTTGTGATGGCCACTCCAATACCTTGACTTTGTTGTCCTTAAGCTATTTTGCCACAACTTTAGAAGTATGCTTGTGGTCATTGTCCATTTGGAAGACCCATTTGCGACCAAGCTTTAACTTCCTGACTGATGTCTTCAGATGTTGCTTCAATATATCCACATAATTTTCCTSCCTCATGATGCCATCTATTTTGTGAAGTGCACTAGWCCCTCCTGCAGCAAAGCACCCCCACAACATGATGCTGCCACCCCCGTGCTTTATGGTTGGGATGGTGTTCTTCGGCTTGCAAGCTTCCCCCAAACATAACGATGGTCATTATGGCCAAACAGTTCTATTTTTGTTAAATAAGACCAGAGGACATTTCTCAAAAAAGTACATATGGATATAGATACTTTTGATCCTGTTTCCTCCAGCATCTTCACAATGTCCTTTGCTGTTGTTCTGGGATTGATTAGCACTTTTCGCACCAAAGTGAAGAGGCACTGAGTTTGAAGGTAGGCCTTGAAATACATCCACAGGTACACACACCTCCAATTGACTCAAATGTTGTCAATTAGCCTATCAGAAGCTTCTAAAGCCATGACATAATTTTCTGGAATTTTCCAAGCTGTTTAGAGGCAATGTCAACTTAGTGTATGTAAACTTCTGACCCACTGGAATTGTGATACAGTGAATTATAAGTGAAATAATCTGTCTGTAAACAATTGTTGTAAGAATGACTTGTGTCATGCACAAAGTAGATGTCCTAACCAACTTGGCAAAACAATAGTTTGGTTGAAAAAAMAGTTTTAATGACTCCAACCTTCCGACTTCAACTATATGTGTGTGTCTTCATGCTCGCCTGTGTGTGTGCGCACACTTGAATGTTTGTGTGTCTTTGAGGCTGCATCAAAGAGGGCAAGCGGTTGAGAGGCGAGGTCACCCACAGCCCAGTAACATACCTCATCCATCAAACCCCCGCTACCTGACTGACATTCTCCCTCTCTCCGCTCTGCTGCCTTCAATCCACCCTCTGTTTTTGTTCCTTGTTTTCTATTTGCATCCTTTCCTCCTTTCCTTCTCTCCCTCTGGCATGTTTCCCAAAGCCTTTTGTGTTGTTTGTCACGCGTGGGAAATATTTATGTGGCAAAAGTTACAGGGGACTTACGGGGAACTCATCCCTGAGTAAAGCAGTGAAAAAGAAGCAGAAAAACTCAGAGAAAAGTTTCCATTCGGTCCACCCAGACTCCTTTATCAAAGCGGGAACATGGCTTGATTTATAACTCCTGTCATGTGTGACAGATCAAGCTGCTATCTATGACTGAGGTGGTCATACTGTGCCTGTGTGGATGCACTGTGCCTGTATGGATGCACTGTGCCTGTGTGGATGCACTGTCCCTGTGTGGATGCACTGTGTCTGTGTGGATGCACTGTGCCTGTGTGGATGCACTGTGCCTGTGTGGATGCACTGTGCCTGTATGGATGCACTGTGCCTGTGTGGATGCACTGTGTCTGTGTGGATGCACTGTGCCTGTGTGGATGCACTGTMCCTGTGTGGATGCACTGTGCCTGTGTGGATGCACTGTGCCTGTATGGATGCACTGTGCCTGTATGGATGCACTATGCCTGTATGGATGCACTATGGATGCAGAGCATGATTTAGACATGGTGATCCTCTACATACCACACTGAAGGGGGGACCAAATGTAATGTGGGAGACAGATTTTGTCACAACACTGACCTCAGTCCATAGAATGACATTGGACAATCATGGGAAGTTGCTGGCCAGTCCGCCAGTTAGTAAACTAGCGAGCTACTACAGATTCAATTCATTTTTGTGTAATTGGTCCTCAAAGTGAGAGAGACAGAGGGTCACAGCATGCTAGTTCCTGGGAAGAGAAAACGCTATGATAGGGTAACATGTTTTACAATTTAGCAGACACTCTTATCCAGAGTGACATATAATAGCAATTGGGGTCAAGTGCCTTGCTCAAGGGCACATCGACAGATTTTTCACTTAGTCGGCTTGGGGATTAAAACCAGAGACCTTTAGCCACTAGAATACCTGCCGCCCAATAACATGAGTAGAGACACATCAGTTCTTGTTTAAACAACCCAGGCAATCTGTTATGTGATTAGTCTGTGTGCTGTGGGCTGTAATTGCCTATTTTCCAACTTCTCAGAGTCATCTCAAGGGGACAGAATAAAGATGTCACCCGGTTACACAAGCCAAGGTTGTAGTCTAATATTAAACCTCTGAAAAAGCCTAACAAGGATGTGCAAAAATACATGATAATAAGATAGTATTCACGCTGGGTTTAATTTGAGGGGCCCCTGGTGGCCCCTGAGTCATCGGGGGCCCAGATAGAGGTTGCACAAGGGGAGGGAGCATTTCTATTAAGCAGAAGTGGTGTCATCGAGTTGAAGATCTGAAGGAATATGTTAACTGCAAAAGACGACACAGACCACGTTTATCGAAGGTCAGATTTCATACCCTGCCATAATGGCGCCGAAGGAGWTGGCTGCCGTTTTACGATCCRGTAACCAAWTGTGATATTGTGTATATTGTTTTGTGTTATTTGTAAGTATTCTGTACATAATGTTTCTGCCACAGTGTCTTGTGACCGAAAAGAGCTTCTAGAAATCAGAACAGCGATTATTCACCTTGAACTGGACAAATCATTTCACTTTAATGAGTCTGACGAGAGGGACTTACTCCAGACAACCGAACAGSCCCACATCCCCYTCATTCGCAGGAAAAGGTATCGCYGAAGGCGATCGGGGTGCCTCGTGAGGATCCGCCAACGAGTGGCTAATCTGCCTTTGCCATCMGTACAATTGGCCAACGTACAATCGCTGGATAATAAATTGGACGAACTGAAAYCACGTATATCCTACCAACAGGACATTAAAAACTGTAATATCTTATGTTRCACCGAGTCGTGGCTGAACGACGACATTAATAACATACAGCTGGCGGGTTATAACTGTATCGGCAGGATAGAACAGCAGCCTCTGGTAAGACAAGCGGTGGCGGTCTATGTATATTTGTAAGAAACAGCTGGTGCACGATATCTAAGGAAGTCTCGAGGTTTTGCTCGCCTGAGGTAGTGTGGTCTACAGCTTATCATGAGATACTATCTACCTAGAGAGCTTTCATCTGTATTTTTCGTAGCTGTCTACATACCACCACAGACGGATGCTGGCACTAAGACCGCACTCAATGAGCTGTATWCSGCCATAAGCAAACAGGAAAACGCTCATCCAGAGGCGSCGRTCCTAGTGGCTGTGGACACTAATGCATGGAAACTTAAATCCGTTTTACCAAATTTCAACCAACATATTAAATGTGCAACCAGAGGGAAAAAAACTCTAGACCACCTTTACTCCACACACAGAGACGCGTACAAAGCTCTCCCTCGCTCTCCATTTGGCTAATATGACCATAATTCTATCCTCCCGATTCCTGCTTACAAGCAAAAWTTCAAGCAGGAAGCACCAGTGACTCAGTCAATAAAAAAGTGGTCAGATGAAGCAGAGGCTAAGCTACAGGACTGTTTTGCTATCACAGACTGGAATATGTTCCGTGGTTCTTCCGATGGCATTGAGGAGTACACCACATCAGTCACTGGCTTCATCAATAAGTGCATGGATGACGTCATCCCCACAGTGTGTCACGGTTGTGTGTAGAGACGGACCAAGGCGCAGCGTGCTCTGAGTTCCACATCTTTATTTTTGTGAAACTTACAAAAACAAAAGGAAACAAACAACGAACCGTAACATAAGAGGTGCTACAAGCACTAACTCAAAACAAGATCCCACAAAACACAGTGGGGAAATGGCTGTCTAAATATGATCCCCAATCAGAGACAACGATAAACAGCTGCCTCTGATTGGGAACCATACCAGGCCAACATAGAAATATAGAAATAAACATAGACATAAACATAGAAATAAAACACCTAGATAGGAACACCCCCAATAGTGAGTAGTGTCAGTGGCGGCTCCGGTGRGGGTCTTTGCCCCCGCCCAGTGTCTCCTCAGGAAACTGAAAAGATTTGGCATGGGTCCTCAGATCCTCAAAAAGTTCTACAGCTGCACCATAGAGAGCATCCTGACTGGTTGCATCACCGCCTGGTATGGCAACTAAGCCTCCGACCGCAAGGCACTGCAGCTGGTAGTACGTACGGCCCAGTACATTACTGTACATTACTGTCATGTATATATTACCTCAATTACCTCTACTAACCAGTGCCCATGCACATTGACTCTGTACCGGTACCCCCTGTACATATTCTCGCTATTGTCATTTAACTGCTGCTCTTTAATTATTTGTAACTTTTATTTCTTATTTTTCTTTAGGTATTTTTCTAAAAAATGCATTGTTGGTTAAAGGCTTGTAAGTAAGCGTTTCACTTTAAGGCACATGTTACAAATACAATGTGATTTGATACCACTTTGAGACCCCCTGAGAAATGTGTGTTACTACAACTTTGTCATAAGGTAGAGGACCATAGACTCCTATGACTCCTACACTAAACTATATAATTGAAATAAATAGCAGTAGATTACTCTATGTGGGCACTTTGTGAAATGATGCCTGAAATAGTTCCATGGAGTCAAATATAACTTCCCTTGACGTTTTAAGTGGGAACCTATTCTCCATTGCGCTTTAGACAGTGGAACTGTAGAAGGGCCCGCCTCTCCCAGACAGTCTCTCTCTCTCGCTCTCTCTCTCTCTCTCTCTCTCTCTCTCTCTCTCTCCCTCTGTATTTGGGCAGACTGCCAGTGCCAGCAATCGTTGCGTTCGGGACATAAACGGCAGTTGATGGAGCACTTTGCCTAGCCTAAGTAAATGTGCTCGGGACCATTTGAGTGTGCATTGTTTAGGAATGGATTACAGAGAAGTTGGGGCAGAGTCTGTGTGTCTGCCCCATTACTGGGAGTTCACAGATTTGTCTTCCACCGGAGGGGCATAAATCTGCATTTGGGGACAGCTGCTACTTTAGTAACCACATGATGGTACTCATTGATATCTCTTCGAGAGATGGAGTGGCATAGGTTGCAGGCATCAGCAATGAAAAACAAAACAACAGACAGTTAGAGGATTGAGAAGTTTTGTGGGAGAAGAGCTTGCAGGGTATTTAGTCYACGTTTCCTGGGACACCAGGGCGCGGCATTGGTCCAGTTTGTTTGGAGCGATACACACTGCCATTTGACTGCCATTTGACACTCTAGATTCCCCTTCAGTCTATAGATCGCCAGTAACATACTCCATTGAACTGCTGGAAACATACTACATCTATCATAGCACACGTTATTGTAGCAATGGCAGGTGTCCCACGTCTCCTACATGTCGTGTGTGTAAAGGGAGCTCCTCCACACACACTCCGTACCTGTCTGTCACAAAACGCCACACCGTTCGCCTACGTCCCGTGATCCTCCTTAACCCTGGCAGCACTCTGCCCGCTCTGCTCCCAGCAGGTCTACCCCAGATGAGCCACTACACCTGTCACTTTACCTGTCACGACCTGTTACAAGCCGTCACATCTAGTCAGGACCAATCCCTTCGTCTCGTCTTGTTGACTTGAAGGTGATCTAGAGGTAACTTGTCCGTTTGAAGTGAGACTCATTGCAATGCCCCATTTCTCAGTATGGTAGGTCTGCAATAATCAAGTGTATTACTGATTRATATTCAGTGTTTAATAGTCATCTGTACAGGGTTGCAGGTGTGATCCCAGGGTACATTGAAAATATTAGGCATCATTGTTGTGTTTTTTGTTWGTTTTTTGTATGTTCTGTGGAGTCCCTTTGTAAATATAATGTTGTTTCCAAAGGGTCGTGAGAGAACATGTCACGCTCTGACCTTAGTTATCTATGTTTTCTTTATATTTTGGTTAGGTCAGGGTGTGATGGGGGTGGGTATGCTAGTTTTTGTATTTTCTAGGGTTTTGTAGTTCTAGGTGGTTTTTTTTGGTCTAGGTATTTGTATGTCTATGGAGGCCTGATATGGTTCCCAATCAGAGGTAGCTGTTTATCGTTGTCTCTGATTGGGGATCATATTTAGGTAGCCATTTTCCCTTTTGTGTTCGTGGGTTCTTGTTCTATGTTTAGTTGCTTGTCTGCACTATTCATATTAGCTTCATGGTTCGTTTTGTTGTTTTGTTAGTTTGTTCAGTGTTCATTCTTTTAAGAAAAATATAGAATGTACGCATACAACGCTGCGCCTTGGTCCGATTCATACGACYAAKGTGACAGAACAACAATTATGCTCTCATGCTGACGTTAAGATGTCTCAATGAAATGCATTATGCGTATTATTTACGTGATGAGCAGCTAGCTGAAGAAATTGATGGAGCTTGGCTGGAGGTTGTTGTATGGTTTGGCTTACGTAGTTGAACATGCCTCTGTGTGTGCTCTCTAAGASTCAAGGCCACCAAAGAGAACAGCATCTTCCTTTCTTACTGGCTTGTACTTTTCGAGCTAGTGAATGAAATTACTTTCTGGCTCAGACACACACACACACACACACACACACACACACACACACACACACACCCACACCACCACACACACAACACACACACACCCACACACACACACACACACACACACACACACACACACACACACACACACACATTCTCTCTCCATTCTCCCAGGCTCCACAAAGCGTCTGTTTGGCTGTGTTGACACTAGACCCGTTTTAATTCCACTCTCCTTCTCTTTTCCCCCCTCCCTCTCTTCCTCCCTGGGGTATTCTCTCTCTCTTTTCTCCTCCTGAGTTAAAGAAAAAAAAATACATTCAATCACAGGAGGTTGGTGGCACCTTAATTGGGGAGGACGGGCTCATGGTAATGGCTGGAGTGGATTCAGTGGAATGGCATCAAATATTTTAAACAAATGGTTTCCATATGTTTGACGCAATTCCGTTCACTTCGTTCCAGCCATTATTATGAGCCGTCCTCCCCTCAGCAGCCTCAACTGCATCCAATGCTTTTATTATATATTTGCCTTCTTCTTCTGTCTATTTGCCTGTTCTGTTCTGCAGCACTTTGTGTTATTAAAGTGTCGTTTTGACCCGGGTGCTTGCAGATAGCTCGCCCACAGCGATAATTACTAATGATCTGCATAGCTGCCTCCCGTACACGGCAGCCGTGAAAATGTTATTACCTTGGCCTTTCTGCTAGGACCTGCGCAAAGCGATGCAGGGAGGCACGGGGCTCTTGTACGGCGAGTGTCTTTACCCAGGCCACGGTGACGACAGAGCTCCCCCCAGGGTGAGAGAGAGAGCGAGAGAGAGAGAACGAGAGAGAGAGAGAGAGGCTGTAATATAAAGCATTAAGATCACAGCTCCGAGAGATGAACATGGAAGAGGCATTGTTTAAATTTCATACTTTCTTTTTATCTGGTGTCCAAGTTGAAATAGTCGCCTTGAAGCATGGCTCTGACAAGGTTAGAGATGAGAGCCGGGTCTTTATTTTCATTGGTGTGGATGTAGTTTCATGTATTTTTCTATAGCCTTGAGACAGAACTGAGACAGAACTTAGTCAAGGGAAAMCCTTTTGGTGTCTGGGATCAGCAGAAAAGTCATCAGAGCTTAGATAGATAGTCTTTTTTTCTCTCAAAGAAACACAAATACACACTTCCTTATGAACACTCCAGAACACTCTCTCTCAGATAAAATACTGTTTTCCTTTCTTAGGCTCTCTCTCTCTCCACCTCCCTGTTCTGTAACATCTCAGGCCTGTGTTCCCGGTCCATACACCCTGACAACAGCCTCCACTGAGGTCCGAGGTTAACATCATGTTCAGGGTCAGGAGCTCCCAGAGGTCAAACACTCTGAGCTGGGCCTTAATGAGCTGAGTTTGAGTCCTCTGGACCTCTACACACACACTCACAAACACACACACACACATGCACTGATGCTTGTGCATGCACAAACAGCCACACACCAAGCAAAAAGCAGATGACACACATCTACACACACACACACACAAAACACACCTCCCGGTCCTGAGCGAGAAAGCCAGGAGAGCAGGGTGGGCCTTGTCTCGCTCTCCCGTCTCTCCTTTCAAGCCCGGCTTATCTACACATGCACAGGTTGAACTAATTGGCATTATTAAGCTGGCCAGATACAATAGAAACCACCAAGTGGTCCACAAACAGGTTAGTGTGTGTGGAGGGAATCTTAAACAAGCCACCCGGCAATTTCAATCAGAGCCGTGCATGACTCGCCCCAGGCCCAGGTAGTCCAATTACAAACAGACACGCTCGACAGGCGCGCTCAAACCCCAACCAAATCCCTCTTTATTCAAACTCAGGGGTAGAGACGGCCGGAGGGGAGAGACGTGCTGTGGGTCGATGTGTGAAGGGCAGATCATATTAAGAGGGGAGGCATAGGTACAATCCATTGCTGCTGGATCGATAGGGAGATGGGGGGGGGGGGCAGTTGTCTTTTGGTTAGAAGGTTTTGGAATGAGCATATTTGTTTATTTTATTGGACTAATCATGTCATTTTCGCTCTCTCTCTCTATCCCCCTATCCCTCCCCCTCTCTCCCCATCTCCCTCAGGGGGGTAAGATCCCAGTGAGGTGGACAGCTCCAGAGGCCATCGCCTACAGGAAGTTCACCTCAGCCAGTGARGTGTGGAGCTARGGCATCGTCATGTGGGAGGTGATGTCATTCGGAGAGAGACCCTACTGGGACATGTCCAACCAGGATGTGAGTATTATTGTCATGTTGAACTTTTGAGCGAATATTCAGATCAATCAAATTCAGAAAGCACTTTTTACAATGAATGAGCATCCAAATAAAAGATGAACCTTCTAGTTTTTAATGTTGTGTCATAGAATACAAACACACACCAATGAGCTCCATATCCCCAGCCGGCCAACTGTCTCTCTGAAGCCTGGTCCACCAGGGCTGGCCAACGCAGCAGATGTTCCCTCTCTGGGCCAGCATACAGGCAGCGACTGGTGGGACACACACACAGGGAGGAGGCCTGGCACTGCTCACAGCATGGCCTGCTGTTCTCTTCAGTCAGAACACACACATATATGTGGGTTTCCATTAGTTATTCCGCTTAACAAATAGAAAAGCTGCTAAATAGAATTGGCGCAGGCCATTGCAAAATAATGCTTTTCAGCCTATTCACTGATGGAAATACATTTGACCTGACATGCTTGCCAGTCTATAGGCAATTTGCATAATTTTGTGGAATTAAATTGCTGCGTGTACAATATATTCTTTATGTAGGCTATGTTATTCATCACACACGTACAGCATACAAATACAGAGCCTTGGAGTGGTAAATCTGTCAGACAGTGCAAGAACACGAGGTCAAATGATGACGTCAGTGATCTTCAGGTCAGAAAGTCAGAGCTCTAGAAAGAGGCCAGTTCCCGAGTTGGAATTACGAGATGGATGACCGTTCAAAACTATTTTTCCCAGTCTGAGATCGTTTTTTCCCAGTTGTATTAGACGACTGAAGTCTGAGATGTCCTAGTTCCCAGTTGTTGTGAACGCGGCATCAAACGGCAACGGCAGGCAGGCTTCATCAGACCCCACTTTGCAACAAGTTGGAGGCATTATGCATTTTGAAAACATATATTTCATTTTTGGAAACCTGAATGTTTTAATAGCTATTACAAGGCATGTCTTACCTTGCTTCAAAGTAGCCTATTAGATCTCCCCTCTTTATACATTTATTTATGGATTTTAATCCCCGTCATGAAACCGCTCGCGTGCTCAGTGTCCTTTTGACACCGGTGTTATCCCGTTAATTGCATTATGGCACGAACTTTCGCGCTTAGCCTACTGCATTGTGCGCGTTGCGGCACTTATAACGTGAAGAAATAATAGTTGATCAACATGTTGAGTTTCTGATCTTGCAGGCCTACTGGTTTGTATGAATTTGTATCTATTGTTCCACAACTGTCCCAGAGTCTGTTTGGAACAGGCTATTTCCTTCTCAACAAGCTGACCAATAGAATGGGTAGCCTAAACTTTTCTACTATAGTAGATTGACACAGGCTAGTGATTTTGCTGTTCGTTACTCGTCTTGTTGGCAAAGGAAAAGTAAATGTGGACAGTCATTCTAACATCTTCAAAGTGCACATCAGACATCGTTGCATCCTTGACTTGCATGTTCTGCTAATATGAATTACCATATTCTAAATGTGATTTCTGTCATTCTGAGCACCGTGGGTGGACGCCCTAATCAGGTTACACACCCAATACATATGGGTCCGGTACATTTCTCAAATGTCCAGTAAATTAAAATGTTACCGATCAAATGTCCGGAATCACATTGTCCTAACGGAAACCATGGTGTACATTCATAACACACACACAAACAAACACACACTCTCACGCACATGCAGTATGCACACAAAAGCACACACAGACACGGGCTCACACACAAATTAATCACTAACAATACACAAGTTTTGTGTGCTCATACACACACACACACACACCACACACACACCACACCACACACACACACACACACACAACACACAACACACACACACACACACACACACACACACACACCCTGCAGTACATGCACTCTCTCTCTCACACACCACACACACACCACACACACACTCACACACACACACACACACTCACCCATGCATGTACATGCACTCTCTCTCTCTCTCACACACACACACACACACACACACACACACTTCCCCATATGCACCATTTATCAAGATTCTGCTGAATTGCACAGGTCACAGTGGTAGCATGGATACCTATAGTGCGTCTTCCCATTTCTGATGATAATTCATTTTCACACCCTAGAATCTCTATCCTATATCGGCTTTTCTTGGCTTTGCCCTGATTCAACCGTTTAATTTGAAAGATTGCGTCTACATACAAGGGTTAACAATCCGTCATATGGTATACCCCAAGAACACGCTACGATTTAGAGCGTGAGACGCTCGTCTTTCTATAGTTACTGTATATGCAATCAGCCTATTCCCAAGGCACTTCCCCATAGTGTCAGAGTATACAGTCAGGTCCAAAATGATTGGCACCCTTGACAAAGCAGAGCAAAAAAGACTGTATAAAATAAATAATACAAATACTGAGCTGTATTGTATGGTGATTTTTTAAATGGTATTTTATACTAATACAATTGCTCAGAGAAGGAGATTTTGTTTAACAAGTACATCATATTTTTTCTCTGCAAAAGATAGGGGTCAAAATGATACCTTTCAATACCTCACTGAGCCTTTTTCTAAACGGTTTTATAAGATTGGAGAACACATTGGGAGGGACTTTAGACCTTAGACCAAAAGTGTGTGAAYTATACATGTGAAACTTCACGTTTCCGAAAACAAGGTCTGTCTCGTGAGAATMTTACATAAAAAAATAAACACGTGTCCAAAAACGTGAATATATTTTTTTAATACAAAGGAGACGCTGAGTGAATTGCTCACTAACCACTTAATAGCGCAAAATGAGATGGAGCAACTAGGGSCCGGTGGCACAGTGATTTAGCAGAGGGGTTTAGGAAAAGGGAAACAAAAGGCCTCTACAAACATCCGCTTTTTCTCACACTTCTCTGCTTTACTACACATTATTGATCTCCTTTGATCATAAGTTTAGTGACTACCCTCAGATGTCTTCCCAATGGTCCCGTCTGGCAATGGTCTTCTATTCGATCTCATCTACCTTATCGGCTTGAGCGAGATTAGGCCCACTTCTAATGACCACCTTCCACTCACTACCTTCTACCTTCTCCACAATAGTCCCGTCTAACACGACCCTGACTGACTACCTTGTGACCCTCTGKCCACCCTCTCCGTCCKCAGGTGATRAATGCCATAGAGCAGGACTACCGGCTGCCCCCTCCCATGGACTGCCCCTCGGCTCTGCACCAGCTCATGCTGGACTGCTGGCAGAAGGACCGTAACGCGCGGCCACGCTTCGCTGACATCGTCAACACCCTGGACAAGATGATCCGRAACCCAGCCAGTCTGAAACAAGTGGCAAGCATCCCTGCAGTGTAAGTGTAGCGTACATTAATGTATATGTAGGATTACACACACACACACACACACTTAATCCCCGCCATTTCCTTTGCATTGTGATGCGGTACGTAGAGACCCACACGCAGCCGCGCTCACACACACCGAAGCACTTTGACTTTTCCCCCCCAACAACTTCAAAGCAGTGGTTGGTGCACACGTAGACACCTTCGCAACCCAGGCACACGCAGACTTCCTTAAACTGAAATAAACATGAGTTTATTACTTTATATTACATCAAAGCATATCCTCCACTTATTCTTGCCGTTAGGAACGATCAGAATTACTAACACGCACACACACACACACACYCYCACACAGTTGTTGKACACACAATTCACGTTGGCACACACACAGAGATTTAATAGATTCAAGTTTGAACCCGATCTACTTCAGAGGAGTGGGTAGTTTCTTTGCAGTGTGAACATATACAAACAACAGACATACACATCTTCACAACCCAGACTTCCTCAAAGTGAAATAAACATGAGTTTATTACTGTATATTACATCAAAGTCAAAAACCTCCCCTCACACCACCATCAAAGCTCTCTCTCTGTCTCTGTCTCTGTCTCTGTCTATGTCTCTGTCTCTGTCTCTGTCTCTGTCTCTGTCTCTTCCAGGCCTTCCCAAACCCTGTTGGATCATTCTATCCCAGACTTCAACACCTTCAGTTCAGTGGGAGAGTGGCTGGGAGCCATCAAGATGACCCAGTACAGAGATAACTTCCTCAACTCTGGCTTCACCTCCCTGCAACTGGTGGCACAGATTACATCCGAGTGAGTCACACACGTGCACAGACTCATGCAGGAAAAACACACACTCTCACGCACATGCAGTATGCACACAAAAGCACACACAGACACGGGCTCACACACAAATAATGCACTGACAAATACACAAGTTTGTGTGCTTCATACACACACACACACACACACACACACACACACACACACACACACACACACACACACACACACACACACACACACACCCATGCATGTACATGCACTCTCTCTTACCACACACACACACACACACACACACACACTCACACACACACACACACACACTCACCATGCATGTACATGCACTCTCTCCTCTCACCCACACACACACACACACACACACACTTCCCCATATGCCATTTATCAAGATTCTGCTGAATTGCACAGGTCACAGTGGTAGCATGGATACCTATAGTGCGTCTTACCATTTCTGATGATAATTCATTTTCACACCTAGAATCTCTATCCTATATCGGCTTTTCTGGCTTTGCCCTGATTCAACCGTTTAATTTGAAAGATTGCGTCTACATACAGGTTAACAATCCGTCATATGGTATACCCGAACACGCTACGATTTTAGAGCGTGAGACGCTCGTCTTTCTATAGTTACTGTATATGCAATCAGCCTATTCCCAAGGCACTTCCCCATAGTGTCAGAGTATACAGTCAGGTCCAAAATGATTGGCACCCTTGACAAAGCAGAGCAAAAAAGACTTATAAAAAATATACAAATACTGAGCTGTATTGTATGGTGATTTTTTAAATGGTATTTTATACTAATACAATTGCTCAGAGAAGAGATTTTGTTTAACAAGTACATCATATTTTTTCTCTGCAAAAGATAGGGGTCAAAATGACCTTTCAATACCTCACTGAGCCTTTTTCTAAACGGTTTTATAAGATTGGAGAACACATTGGGAGGACTTTAGACCTTAGACCCAAATGTGTGAAATTACATGTGAAACTTCACGTTTCCGAAAACAAGGTCTGTCTCGTGAGAATTTTACATAAAAAAATAAACACGTGTCCAAAAACGTTAATATATTTTTTTAATACAAAGGAGACGCTGATGAATTGCTCACTAACCACTAAAGCGCAAAATGAGATGGAGCAAACTAGGGCCGGCGTGTGCACAGTGATTAGCGAGGGTTTAGGAAAAGGGAAACAAAAGCTCTACAAACATCCGCTTTTTCTCACACTTCTCTGCTTTACTACACATTATTGATCTCCTTTGATCATAAGTTTAGTGACTACCCTCAGATGTCTTCCCAATGGTCCCGTCTGGCAATGGTCTTCTATATCGATCTCATCTACCTTATCGGCTTGAGCGAGATTAGGCCCACTTCTAATGACCACCTTCCACTCACTACCTCTACCTTCTCCACAATAGTCCCGTCTAACACGACCCTGACTGACTACCTTGTGACCCTCTGCCACCCCTCTCGTCCCCAGGTGATAATGCCATAAGCAAGGACTACGGCTGCCCCCTCCCATGGACTGCCCTCGGCTCTGCACCAGCTCATGCTGGACTGCTGGCAGAAGGACCGTACACGCGGCCACGCTTCGCTGACATCGTCAACACCCTGGACAAGATGATCCGAACCCAGCCAGTCTGAAACAAGTGGCAAGCATCCCTGCAGTGTAAGTGTAGCGTACATTAATGTATATGTAGGATACACACCACACACACACTTAATCCCCGCCATTTCCTTTGCATTGTGATGCGTACGTAGAGACCCACACGCAGCCGCGCTCACACACACCGAAGCACTTTGACTTTTCCCCCCCAACAACTTCAAAGCAGTGGTTGGTGCACACGTAGACACTTCGCAACCCAGGCACACGCAGACTTCCTTAAACTGAAATAAACATGAGTTTATACTTTATATTACATCAAAGCATATCCTCCACTTATTCTTGCCGTTAGGAACGATCAGAATTACTAACACGCACACACACACACACACACACAAGTTGTTGGACACAACAATTCACGTTGGCACACACACAGAGATTTAATAGATTCAAGTTTGAACCCGATCTACTTCAGAGGAGTGGGTAGTTTCTTTGCAGTTGAACATATACAAACAACAGACATACACATCTTCACAACCCAGACTTCCTCAAAGTGAAATAAACATGAGTTATTACATGTTATATTACATCAAAGTCAAAACCTCCCCTCACACCACCATCAAAGCTCTCTCTCTGTCTCTGTCTCTGTCTCTGTCTTGTCTCTGTCTCTGTCTCTGTCTCTGTCTCTTCCAGGCCTTCCAAACCCTGTTGGATCATTCTATCCCAGACTTCAACACCTTCAGTTCAGTGGGAGAGTGGTGGGAGCCATCAAGATGACCCGAGACAGAGATAACTTCCTCAACTCTGGCTTCCACCTCCTGCAACTGGTGGCACAGATTACATCCGAGTGAGTCCACACACGTGCCACAGACTCATGCAGGCTCTCACACGCATGCAGTCTTGCGTACACACACACACATTCACAGTGTACAGTACAATGCATGCACAAACACACATACACACAGTTAACACACCAGATTACATTCCCGAAGCCTGATCCGCAACACATGCACCAGGAGCTCAGCAGGCTCTCCCAACGCATCGCAGTCTTGCGTCACACCACACACATTCCACACGGTGTACAGTAACATGCATCCCCAACCACATCACACACACACACACCACACACACACACATCAGTACATCACC
>NC_036871.1:15402043-15413343 GCF_002910315.2 Salvelinus sp. IW2-2015
AGCGCTCACAACGCATGCAGTCTTGCGTACACACACACACATTCACAGGTGTACAGTACATGCATCCACAAACACACACACCACACACACACACACACACACACACAACACACACACACACACACACACACACCACACACACACACACACACACCAAAACACACACACACACACACAGACACACACACACACACACACACACACACACACACACACACAGAAACACTCATGTGAGCAAGCGGGCATGTTCGCCAACATCTAATTTTAAATTATCCTGTCCAAATATTGGCCCTAAGAAATCTATCTGGCTTCAAAATGTTGTTTTCTAAAATGTAGCGACATGGTTTTAATTGTCAATCAAAGAGAAAAAAAGCTGAGAGGCAGAGAAAGTTAATGGAATATGTGTTTGTTGTTTTCTCCTTCACAGCCAGTGGCTAACCGTCCTGAAAGTAATTATTTGGGGCCTTTGGTTATATGTGTAAATGTATTACAGACCAAATGAATGTGTGTTTATGTACTTGCTTCTTCAGCGATGCAGACGCAATACTGACGTATATTTCCTCGCTCTCCCTCTTTCTATCCCTCTCTTCCCATCTCCCTGCCTCTCTATCTCCAGAGACCTCCTGAGGATAGGTGTCACCCTGGGGGGCCACCAGAAGAAAGATCCTCAGTAACGTCGCCTCCATCGGGTGCAGATGAGCCAGTGCCAGTCGCCCACTGCCGTGGCCATGACTGGAGGGGGCGCCATGCCACGGGGCGGGCAGCATTCGGGTTTGCAGGGACTACAGCAGAAAGGACTACCACCCCTCACGAATGACCCCCGACCCGTCGGAACGCGCCAGGGTCGAGACTATCATTCTCATCTATCCCATCGAACATATAATCAAACATCATTACCCAGGAGGTCAGGGTCCAGACGAAGACTAACTATCAATTCCACTAATCTGAGTTATTCTGAGTTATGATGTAGAAGTTCAATGTGTTCAAAGGCGTTTGTTTTCTCAATCTTAATCTGTGAGGTCACATAATAGAATATGTTGACACACACACACACACACACACACACACACACACACACACACACACACACACACACACAGAAACACTCATGTGAGCAAGCGTGCATGTTCGCACACATCTAATTTAAAATGATCCTGTCCAAATATTGGCCCTAAGAAATCTATCTGGCTTCAAAATGTTGTTTCTAAAATGTAGCGACATGGTTTTAATTGTCAATCAAAGAGAAAAAAAGCTGAGAGGCAGACAAAGTTAATGGAATATGTGTTTGTTGTTTTCTCCTTCACAGCCAGTGGCTAACCGTCCTGAAAGTAATTATTTGGGGCTTTGGTTATATGTGTAAATGTATTACAGACCAAATGAATGRGTGTTTATGTACTTGCTTCTTCAGCGATGCAGACGCAATACTGACGTATTTCCTCGCTCTCCCTCTTTCTATCCCTCTCTTCCCATCTCCCTGCCTCTCTATCTCCAGAGACCTCCTGAGGATAGGTGTCACCCTGGGGGGCCACCAGAAGAAGATCCTCAGTAACGTCGCCTCCATGCGGGTGCAGATGAGCCAGTGCCAGTCGCCCACTGCCGTGGCATGACTGGAGGGGGCGCCATGCCACGGGGCGGGCAGCATTCGGGTTTGCAGGGACTACAGCAGAAAGGACTACACCCCTCACCGAATGACCCCCGACCCGTCGGAACGCGCCAGGGTCGAGACTATCATTCTCATCTAATCCCATCGAACATATAATCAAACATCATTACCCAGGAGGTCAGGGTCCAGACGAAGACTAACTATCAACTTCCACTAATCTGAGTTATTCTGAGTTATGATGTAGAGTTCAATGTGTTCAAAGGCTGTTTTTTTCTCAATCTTAATCTGTGAGGTCTACATAATAGAATATGTTGGTACTGACACAGAGATTGAGTCTTTGGGAATATCAGATGTATGTCTTGACTGGATGATGTTAGACTGGAGAGGAGGAAATGGAAGACATTTTGAAGAGGAAGATCATCGGTGAATCCCAAACCACCCCCCTCCCTTACCAACTCGTCACGTGTTGGTGACGAAACTCAGAGGTTGACTTCCAGAGAGTGGATGGATGAATACATCCATCACCTTTGGACACACTCGTGGCAATTGATGTTTCACTTTTAAATAATAAAACGAGCATTAAATTCAACCCACTGGGTAAGAACTGGTTGAATCAACGTTGTTTCCACATCARTTCAACAATAAATATGATGTTGAACCAACGTGGAAAATTGATTGGATTTGCAAATAGTCCTCAATGTGGTCAAACGAGGGAATTTCATATTTTTTCCACCTAACTTTGAACGTAAATCCAAAGTCATAGCGACATTTTTTGTTGATTTCACATTGAATTCACGTTAGTTGACAACTCAACCAAATGTACATTTAAAAAATGATGTTGAACTGKCGTCTGMGCCCAGTGAGYAARMAACAAATCCCCCTAGGCCATTTTACAAGATATAAACCTCAGTAACAGTTTCACATTTCATTTGGGAAGTATTTAATCGGTTACGTGTCTTGAAATCAGACGTAAACAAATGCATGTGGCATATAACTAGGCACGCACTCTCCAAACATATTGAGGTGCGTGTCGGGATAGGACTACACCCCTCACCGAATGACCCCCGACCCGTAGCACTTCGCTATGAAGCCTGCAGCCTTTCTGGCTTGGCCGAAGTGGCTGTGAGAGGGTTAAATTAACCCTCATTTTCACTCCCTTAGCTTTGGTACACTTGTGCATATGGCGCAGGTGCGCGTGACCACTCAGATGGAAGAGCAATGGGAAGGGAGTGATTTGGGATTCAGCCCATGTCATCAGAAGGCCCCTGATTTGTCATTTGACCCCGGCCTTCTTCAAAGACTGAAATGAGGATGCATTGGTCTGGCTAGGAGCAGCAGTATGAAATGCGTACAGAAAGAAAGCAATTCAACCTCTATATACATGCTCAATATACACACATACGGAACAATGATACAGAGACATACAGTGGTGAATGGTTGATTTTACATTTTTCTCACCTTATATTTTTTCATTTGAAACTTTTGACATTTTTGAGATCTCCTCAAGGTCGACCAAAGTTGAACTGGCTGGAAAGGAGAGCTTCTCTGACATTTTGTTGGTATTGTGTTTTGCTTTTCCACCATGAAAGCAGGGAATGAAATTCTCTACCATGTTTTCACTTTAACACTACCTGTGGATGTCTGGGCTGATGGCCTTGCCAAAGGACTAGTGAAACYGCCTCACCCAGATTCTGAGAATATATATAAATATGTATATCTCTAACTAAATATGAATATATCTTCTGAATAAATCTTCATATTGAAGGTGACCTGTATGAATATGTATGCACGAAACTCTCTCTGCTTGCCTTTTTGGCAAAGATGACGTTTTTGTGGACTGGATTGTGATGGAGATGGACTCATAATGTAGTTTCTCTACAGCGCCACCTAGCCCTCTGGAGGACAAAACATAAAGACACCATTTTGTTTCTTTCCCCAATGCTGAGGGGTCACATGGACAATCCTGAATGAATTTTGACCTGGAAGTAAATGTACAAAGGACCATGTACAAATGACTCTTTCTGTAGATGTGTATAAAACAACTATAGGGATAAAAAAAAGTAACAAAATGTTCCTTCTCTGAAGAGCCCATGTTAAATGTAAGTGTATTCATGCCATATCTTGCTGGTGAGCACTTACTTGTACAGACTGTATTTTTCTTTATTGCCTCTTGTTTGTTGTTTGTTGGAGTGATTGGAACCATCAAGAATGGGAAGGAGAGTGGATAGTGTCTCGTCTGCTGGCCAAGGTCTACGGTATGTACTGCATCTGCTATTGATCCTGATAGTAACTGTATTGGCGAGGAAAATCATGCTGTACATCCTCATGTGTTTTTTGGTAAACAGTTACAGTAATGAAAGAAATTATCTGAAAGAGGGAGTTGCTGGGGTCAAGTTTATGATTTCAGGCGGTTTGCCTGTGGTTTGCCATTAAAAACAGGGCCTTCATTTTCTAGGCATTCTGGTTGTAGAGAGAGGCAGCCATATCGTATAAACAGCCCATGAACTAATCAATACATCTCACATCTCCCCACACTGTGCTGTGTGTGTGTGTGTTGTTTGTGTGTGTGTTGTGTGTGGTGTGTGTGGTGTGGTGTGTCGTGTGTGTGTGTGTCGTGTCGTGTGGTGTGTCTATGTTTGTGCTGTGTGTGTGTGTGTGTGTGTTGTGTCGTGTGTGTGTGTGCACTCCGCACAAGGAAGTCTGTCCTCTTGCATTTCCATCCCCACACACCTGTTACCTTTAAGAAAGTTGTTCCTCTTGCATTTCCATCCCCACACACCTGTTACCTTTAAGAAAGTTGTTCCTCTTGTATTTCCATCCCCACACATGTTACCTTAAAGAAAGTTGTTCCGCTCGCACTTCAACCCTCACACACATGTTACCTAAAGAGAGGAGTTCCTCTTGGACTTCAATCCCCACACACCTGTTACCTAAAGTGGCTAGTTTTACAGATATTACTAGTACACTAAAAGCTATGTCAATTGTAAGTATTGCTCAGTGACTGCTCTACCTACTTTGGCCAATATTCATGTATATGTGTCACGTTGGTATAGGGATCGGGAGACAGGCGCAGGAATGCGTAATATTGGTTTTTACTACCCAAATTACAGCGTGCCGTGTAAATGCAAGYGGACGAAGACCAAAGAAACACATTTACAAAACACAGTGTTGAAACCCAAACAAAAGAGCGAGGAGTACCTTGAGTAAATACACCAGYGCGAGACCCGTAATCATCTGCGCAATACAAGCGGCACGAAAGCCAAAACAACACCCACACAGGTACTCACACGATTACGGACAYTGGAACAATAATCGACTGCCCAATGGAAACCAATGGGCACATTTATWCAATTACAATCAGGGAAATGGGGACTAGGTGTGCATGATGAGACAGTTCTGGAGGGATCCGTGACAATATGTCCATAACGGGGTGAATCTTAATTTCCACTTAAGTCAAATGTTCACTTAGTCGTACACTGACATCAATGGATGACTCAGTGAGCCATAGGGGGAGATGGGGGCTACTCAGTAGCCCCCGTCTTGAGATGGGGGCTACTGAGGACATGGATACTATTTGAGTTAGAGCGAGAGTATTCTTCTGAAGTATGTCTGAAGATGGAGTAAATGGTGGTCCAGGAGGAGAAGCTGACATGATGAGTCTGAGGGCTTTGGTACACAGGGTTGATTGTACTACTAGCCCAGCTCTTGTGTATGCTAGAAGCCTGTGATTGCAGTGTGATTGGTGTGGTGTAGTCTTAGAGATAGATGGCTGTCTGGTCTTGCACCAATCACACTGAATCTCAACTATGTCTGACAGCAAGGTGAAGGAACCTGGTTGAAGATGGTGCAACTGCTCTGATAACTGTGACGAAACCAAAGGGAATTGGGTTATTCCCAATCAGATCAAAACATACAATTATGAATAAGTGTAGTCACCAACCCACTGAAATGTCCACTTTACTAAAGTAGGCAATCAATGCGAAGGTAACAACCCATGTTACACTGTAGATATAGCAAAATCCTCGTTAGCTGTGAATTGGCCATATTAATTAATCCTTCCAGGGACAGCAGGGGGAAAATCAAGTATGCCTATGTTTGATCACCTACAGAGTAGGCCTATGGCAAGTGTCTAATATTGGAACACGAGACACCTTAACCAGATTTTGTCTGGTTGTAATCTCTCATTGCATCGATTTTCTTGTAACTACATCCTCAGGTGTCAGGTCATGACAAACTGCTGTTTCCCCAAACACAGATATCATAGACTGCTGTTCTACTAACCACTCTGTGGAATTGGCTAGCCTGCTGCACTCCTGTGCCAAGCAATGGGTTATTACTTTAGGAGAGGTGTGGCTCCATGACTAAGACTGAGGTACCCACCTTGGCATCTGAAATTAGAAATCAATCGCAGCCCATTAGCAGATTATTAAGTATCCTCAACCCCCTCACCCCTTCCTTTTCCCTTCTGTCTCACATCCAATCCCACCATCCCTCCCTTCTCCCCTTCTGTCTCCATCCATCACCATCCCTCCCCTTCCTTTTCCTTCTGTCTCACATCCATCCACCCCATCCTCGCCCTTCCTTTTCCCTTCTGTCTCACATCCATTCCCTCCCCTTCCCTTCCCTTCTTCTGTCTCACTCCACCCACCCATCCTCTTCCTTTTTTTGTACTCACATCCATCAGCCACCAATTACCCCTACTCTGTGCTGTTTCCCTGTACCTGTCTCACATCCATTCACCGCATCCTCCCCCTTTCCTTTCCCTTCTGTCTCACATCCATCCACTCCTCCCTCCCACCTTCCCTTTCCCTTCTGTCCACATCCATTCCACCCTCCCGCCCCTTCCTTTTCCCTTCTGTCTCACATCCATCCACCCACCCCTCACCCCTTCCTTTTCCCTTCTGTCTCACATCCATCCACCCATCCCTCGCTCCTTCTCATGGCCAGGCTCCAGCTCATTTATCCTGAGTGTAAAAAACCTGTCTCAGGCCCAGGTCTGGATGTGGGTCTGGGCCTCGCTGGGCCTGCCCAGCTGGCTGTGGCTGAGAAATGGCTGCATCTCGGGCTCTCTGCTCCAGTGCACCCAGGCAGGCACGGGACCAGGCCACCTGCTGGGGCCTCAGGGCCTCAGTCTAACAGAGGTCTGATCAGCCGCGGGGAGGGAGACAGATGAGGCTGGGGCCAGCATACACACACAKAGGCATACACACACACACCAAGGAGTCCGCTGTCACAGCTACTGCACGGCGGTCTATCTCTTAATGAAGAGAGAGTGTGCCGAGACCTGATAGTGGGTGTCTATTGGGAACATGAGCAGGGATGAGAGAAGAGAGGGAGTGGGGAGGGTTTGACGGACTATGAAACAGTAGCTCTATACATCAAGTAAGGTATATTGGTGTAGGTTCTAATTGTTGTAGTTCAGCTACAGCCTACGACCACCTGAGCTGTTTCAGTAAACCCTATATGACAACCTATACATTAAGCTCTTTAGGTTGAAACCTAGCTTTTAAAATCCCTTTCAACATCATTCACACAAGCCCGGAGTACCCTGCGCATACCTATTCATTCTTCTGATTAATGATGTCTGTTTATTCAATGGAGGGATCTAATTTCAATCCATTACGCTTCCATTCAGGCACGTCTCAAGTATTTGCCATTCAACATGCCTGTCTATGAATGAGATGACAGAGCAGTCTGTAATTCCCATTTTTCTCGTTTTCCATTTGCTAATGTTGGATTTATTAACATTCTGACTCTAATAGCATTCCACTTCAGAATCGTGACATGAAAAAGCAATTAGCACTCTCTCCATAATAGCCATTTCAGAATTTGCTGTCATTGTCCCATTCTCTCCTCCTAAAAAAAACATATATATTAAATTGTGTATTACTTTGATTTTCATTTTTGTTACAACTTTGTCTGAAAAGTGGGCCTGGGTGTGTCCATTCATCTGATGATTGCTGTTGAATAAACGTGTAGTTAAATCTATGTTTCAGAAAAGGGTCATTTTAGTTGAAGATAATTCCTCTATTTGTGTGTTCTTCTATTTCAGATAATGGACACACACACACACACACACAACCACACACCACACACACACACACACACACACACACACACACACACACAGCAGACCCAGCATTGCTCAGGACAGCCAATAAGGATGAAGACAGCACGACAGGGATGATAACCTCACGTTGTGGTACACACAGGACGTAGGAACCGAATACGTGTTTTCTTGCCTTTGTTTCCCTTTCTSTATAGCTACCACTTGTATATTGTGACGAGTATGTGTCCGAGTTTGTAAGCAGTAACTTTCTGACAACTATTGTACTAAAAATGCACTCAATAAACGCCTTGGAAAAAGAGTAAATCACAGGTGGTCCCAGACTCTGTGAACGATTATGATTATTCTTGTTTTTTTCCACTTCTATGAGAACAGAGCAAAGCAGTTCAAAGTTATTATTCAATAACGCAACAGAGAAGTCTGAGAAGCTGAAGTACAATGCTTTTGTGAATAATGCTTTTCAATTATAATGGGGGGGGGGGGAGGTGGAAGAAGCAGTTCTTGTCACTCACACACACACTCCTGTCACCATGGCACCGCTGTAAAAAGCCATCAAGTCGCTAATAAACGAGACGTCACTCTAAATTAACAGAAACTTCCTAAGAAATCAACACTGAGCGTMGCCAAGAAAAATTACAATATTTAGACAAACTAGCAGAAAATAGCCTCTCCCGCTCTCCCTACTCACGCCCACACTGTAGTGTGTGTTGGCAGAGATTGGATCCTGTAGGGCTCCAACACACATCAATGTGTTGTTCTACTGTAATGATATGGTTAATTAAGTGTTTTATTGGTTGGTAATTGATTGATAATATCCTGTTAGATATTAGTAGAGATTATTTTGCCAAGAAAGGAAGAACAAATGAGAAAGGGTGTGTAAAAGCGACCTGTTACATGATGAGGCATTGAAGAAATCATTTAATTCCAAAATGTACTGACAATAGCTTTTGTTCTGTACAACTTAAAGGGATAGTTCCCCCAAATTACAAAATTACATAATGGTTTTCTTACCCTGTAAGCACAAATCCCATTCAAGGGGAATGGATTTTAGCATTTATTTTATACGGGTTGAAAATGGCAGATTTGTGCACTGATAAATGCCTAAATTGGAACGCAGTGGCTGTACAGTAATACTGTATGCTATACATGACATCAGWGCTCAGGCTCTGTGCTTCACAGTGCTGTATGGGTTTTGACTGACAGCCGTTCTGAACTTAAGCACCTCGCACAACAAGAAGTTGCCCCCATCCCTCCCGCTAATTGGGTAACTTTTGCAGATTTTGGGTTGTCTGAGTTAGGGAAATCCTGTAAATGAAAAGGGCTCTATGTATTTTGGAAGATGAGACATTGAAGATTATAATAAATACCACTTTGATGTCATACAAGCAAGCCAAACACTGAGTCCAAATGTGCATTTCACATTTCCATATCATAAAACTCATGTCATGTACAGTATTAATGTTTATGATCACTATGTTTGATGTACAGTTACAAGATGACATGGCGTCAAACCCTGGGTTGTTCTGAACAGAATGAGCCTGTTTGTCTGTTGTGAAGAGAATTCACTGTGGAATGCACACCTGAATGCACTCATGACTCCTTTCAATGCACACCAAAATGATGATCTATTTTCCGGAATTGCATTGAGAAAGCCAAACTGTAATATTGTATTTTTATAACTTAGCTAGTCATGTTGGCAATAGAACAAGCTTTCAAATTATGCCCACCTGACCCAGATGGCGATTTATAATGGACCGTTTTTAAATTGCGTAAACAACAACAGTAATTGCGTGATGGCGGGATGCAGGGCTGTGTACCAAACAAAACAACTACAAGTGTGCTTGCTCTAGTCCCTCAACGGCACAACTAAGAGAGCTCAAAAAAGTACCTTAGTGTTGAAGACTCTTTTTTGAGTCATAAAAGTACATTGAAATMACTTAGGAACTGTGCACTTTGGAGAGATGTGTGTCCCATTGGAGACACCAGTTAGTCCTCTCACTCAAACCCTTATGTTACACCTACCCAACATGTTCCAGGAATATTCTTATCATGTTACTGAATGTATCCACAGTATTTTCAGATTTCGTTATCAACAAATATGGTGAAAAGTACAGTAAACGTAAAATGCACATGAAATAAACAGTGTAATMTTTGGATTCAGTCTTGTGTCAGGTGATCTGTTGTGTCCTCAACTTTGGTCTAATCATTTTCCCKAAATCTTCAAACTGTTACCTTTCAATTGCTACCATGGTTATGCATATGATTTTAAAATTGTATTCTYTAAAAAACATTTTAAATTWGGCCTATCCATATAGGCCAATTCCCACCAGTGTAAAGGGTTAAATAGGATTGTGCCGGCTAACACAATATCAAAGCCACTTGCTACTTTGGACCTAAAATATCACAACAGTGAACCTGAAGGGATTCAATCCGATCATGTTTTAAAGGCAATGTTCCCGCATTCGCGGAGACCACATTCACGGTAAAGGCTGCATATGTCAGCTCAATCGGAAATMACCTTTAAATGGCGCAGGAGCCAGGGGGGCAATACAAAGTTCCAGTATCAAAAACAAATTGGAGGCCCCACAGCCTTCACTGTTGTGATGCAATAGTATTGACAAAATGTATTGCTCATCAAATTAAAAAGGTCCTTCRGGACATTATTTATCACAATCAGACAGGAGTCTTGAAAGGAAGATATATTGGAGATAACATTAGACAACTACTAGAAATAATGGTAAACTATGGTACTATAGGGAAACCAGGTATAGTCTTTACAGCAGATTTTGAGAAAGCCTTTGATACAGTAGGTCTAGAATCTGTTTATAAGAGCCTGGATATCTTCAGCTCTGAGAAGTTGTATAATAGATAGTATGTTTAAACAACGGAGAGGAATACATCCGTCCATCTACGGGGAAATTCCCTATCGCAGTTTATGTACAGTTGAAGTCGGAAYTTTACATACACTTCAGCCAAATACATTTTAACTCAGTTTTTCACAATTCCTGACATTTAATCCTCGTAAAAAGTCCATCTCTTAGGTCAGTTAGGATCACCACTTTATTTTAAGAATGTGAAATGTCAGAATAATAGTAGAGAGAATGATTTATTTCAGCTTTTATTTCTTTCATCACATTCCCAGTGGGTCAGAAGTTTACATACACTCAATTAACATTTGGTAGCATTGCCTTTAAATTGTTTATCTTGGGTCAAACGTTTCGGGTAGCATTTCATAAGCTTCCCACAATAAGTTGGGTGGATTTTGCTTTTCCTTGCTGCTAGTGGCCTTTCAGGTTATGTCGGATCAGGGACTAGTGGATATAGATTACTTTTGGTGCTGTTTCTTTCCAGTCATCTTAAAGTCCTTTGCTGTTCTTGCGTATTGATTTGCTCCTTGACCCAGTACGTTCATCTCTTTAGGAGACAAACCGTGTCTTCCATGAGGGTATAAGTGCGTGGTCCCATGGCGTTTTACTTGCGTACTATTGTGTTTGTACAGATGAACAGTCGGTACTTCAGCATATTGGAACTCTGCTCCCAAGGATTGAAACCGACTTGTGAGAGCTCTAACAATTTTCTTTCTGAGTCTTGGCTGATTTTTTCTCTATTTTGATTTTCCATTGATGTCAT
>NC_036871.1:15413368-15418176 GCF_002910315.2 Salvelinus sp. IW2-2015
CTGGATTTGGCCCATTCCTCCTGACAGAAACTGCGTGTAACTGAGTAGTATGTAGCCTCCTGCCGCACACGCTTTTTCAGTTCTGCCACAAAATTTTCTATGGGTTAGTCAGGTGTTGACCACTCCATAACCTTACTTTGATGTCCGCTGACAACTTGAAGTATGCTTGGAGGCAATGCCAGTGACGACCAATTTCGACCAAGCCTTTACTTCTACTGAGTCCTTGAAGATGTTGCTTCAATTATATCCACATCTAGTTTCCTCACTCCATGATCCAATCTATTTGTTGTAAGTGCACCAGTCCCTCCTGCAGCAAACACCCCCACAACATGAATGCTGCCACCCCTGTGCCGTGTGGATGGTCTTTGCTTCAACGCTCCCCTTTTCTCCAAACAGAACCATGCAAACAGTTTCTATTTTGTTTCATCAGAACCAAGACATTCTCCAAAAAGTAACGATCTTAGTCCCCATGGTAGCTGAAAAACCGTTAAGTCTGCATTTTATGCTGTGTTGTGAGCATGTGCTTCCCTGCCGGAAGCCTTTCAAGGAATGGCCTCCCGGGATAGGACGGGGATAGAGACGGGTGTGCCCGGGGCGTCCTCCGAACAGCCTCAACAAAAAGGCCGGCCGGTCTGCGTAAGCCGCCGCGAAAGGGCAAGGAGAGCCGGGCTTGCACTGACGATGGAGGCGGGTGGCGGGAGACGGACGAAGGCCAGGAGAGGTGAGTACGTATGTGGTATATGTGTGTGTACGAGCAAAAAAGAAGTGATGTGTGGATATGTATTGGTGGGTGTTGTAGTATGTATATAAGAGTTCTTGCAGCCAGGTGGAGGTGTTGTGGGATAAGAGTTCTGCAGCCCAGGGTGGAGGTGTGTGGCATAAGAGTTCTGCAGCCAGGTGGATGTGTGTGAGAAGAGTTCTGAAGCCAGGTGGAGGTGTGTGGGTAAGAGTTCTGCAGCCAGGTTGGAGGTGTGTGGTTAAAGACTTCTGAAGTCTCTGTGAGGTTGGAGTGTGTTGATATAGAGTTCTGCGCCAGGTGGATGTGTGTGGATAAGAGTTCTGAACCAGTGGAGTGTGTGGGTAAAGTTCTGCAGCCAGGTGGAGCGTGTGTGGGATAGGAAAGAAAAGATCGATGGGCGAAAATTGGGCGTCTGTTCACCTCAGAAGCCGAAGACCGAAGTTCAGTGTGAATCGTTGTGGGATCCCAGCAGGCGCTAAAGGAGAGGTCCAGGATGGGACTGCGGTCCCAGGGATACTAAAGAAGACGCTCAGTGATAGGCAAATGCGGCGATGCCAAGTCCGCAAACAATGCCACCAGAGACCCGCTGAAAGCTTTCAAGCCGACAGAGCAAAACAGAGAACGTGCTGCAACTGGACTCCTCCGGGGAACCAAGGGTCCACATCAACTCATGCAATTCCTTCCATACCTCACGTCTCCTCCCCGACACATCCTTGAACCACTATCACGGACGAAGATACAATTCTCCTCCCATGCTGACTCCACATCCACCTCTGAGCATGATGAAAATAAACGAACAAAGTTACAGCAAGTGGGTCAAGTGTGAGGGATATAAAGAACGCGAATTGAGATCAGAACCTGTTATATGTGTTTTTGAGAGGTCGAAAGGTAACATGTGATTGTCGTTGGATTTATAATTCTGTAGGGCTGCAAATAAGTGTCCTACTGGAACTGGACGAGATGGAAAATCAGAATGCGTTGTCGGGAATGTCATTAAATAAACTTTGTTAAAGAGAGTACTTTAGCTCTACCGAAATTCTTTATGAATGGCCCTGAACCTAACTTGTGAGAACGCATAGTTCTGAAAAAAGTGGTTAAAGCACCCAACTAGAGGCCAAAGAAGTGCGTCTGCCTGGAGGGATGAGGAGTAAGGCAAATATATACCATAGGCACAAAAATCTGATAGACCTTTCTCTCTCTAACTCTGCATCTGTGAGGCAATGAATTTGCCTTCGATCGCTACCTAAGCGGATCACAACAGAAGACGTGTGTGGGCTTGCAAGAACCATGCTTAGGCTAGGCATCCGGACAGTTAGGGGTAAAAATTGGAGTTAGATTTGTGTGATCATAGTGTGTGGGTAAAGACAATACTGAATGGTTCAACAGGTGATCAGCTTGGTGTCCTTTCGTAACAACTAATAACCACAGGAACCATTTGGAAGCAGCATGTGAAACTCGAACTGTAACCACTTTACCTTAAAGGCCTGCTAAATAATGAGGGCTGATATGAAACCCAAGATAAAAGGGGTAAATTCATGCAGTAATAACCTACATCCATTTCTGCGACTTATAATTAACAATAATGTACCCTATTTAATTCTTGAGATAGAATTTATAGATGCCTCAATGAGCTTAGCTAATCGTAACCAATCAGAACTCAAAATATAATAACTTGTTTTTATCAATATTTGTAAACAAAGTACATGTAAACAAAACACTTGTATAGCCTGAAGACAGGATTTAAAGCTATAATTTCTATATCATGGAATGCCATAAGCATCCAATTATGCCTCATCTATGAAGAATTGATCTAGAGCCTAATGGCATATGTACTTTTATCAATCTCCACCCATGCACAGAACAGAATAGGGCCGGCACACCCCCTTCATAGCCTCGTTCCTCTCTATGTTTCTTCCTAGGTACCGTCTTTCCAGGGAAGTTTCTACATCTGCATTGCTTGCTGTTTGGGGTTTTAGGCTGGGGTTTCTATTAATAAGCACTATTTTGAACAACTGTCTGATGTAAAATAGGCTTTATAAATACATATTGATTGAATATGCCCCATCATATCAGCTTTTACCGAAACACTGTGGGGAGTTAACGGTTGTTTATTGTTTCTACTGCATGAATAGACCATAAGTAAAGCGCATCCCAAAACTCTTCCCTCGTCGAGCATCTGATTCCCCAATAATTTTGGTTTAAAAGCTGGGCTGAAGGATGTCTTTTGGATAACAAAGAGGCACTGAGTTTGAAGGTAGGCCTTGAAATACATCCACAGGTACACCTCTAATTGACTCAAATGATGACAATTAGCCCATCAGAAGCTTCTAAAATCATAACAGCATTTTCTGGAATTTTCCAAGCTGTTTAAACSCACAGTCAACTTAGTGTGTGTAWACTTCTGACCTACTGGAATTGTGATACAGTGAAATTTAAGTGAAATAATCTGTCTGTAAACAATTGTTGGAAAAATGACTTATGTCATGCACAAAGTAGATGTCCTAWCCGACTTGCCAAAACTATAATTTGTTAACATGAAGACATTTGTGGAGTGGTTGAAAAACAAGTTTTAATGACTCCAACRTAAATGTATGTGAACTTCCGACTTCAACTGMATGTATTCATTGCTCTACCGACTCCAGGAGAATATTTTTTCAAATATAAAATTTGATCTGGAATGGCTAACAAGACGTAGTTAAACAGGCATTTTTGCTCTACATAACGAACATGAGTTTGGAGGGTTAAAACTATTAAATCTGAAGGCATTAAAAGTCTCACTTAAAGCCTCCATTATACCAAAATTATTTTAAAAACCAAACTGGTTTTCCAGCAGGCTACTAAGAGAGGCACATCCAATGTTCAATAAGGGTCTCTTCTCCGTCATGCAGATTAAAACCAACCGTTTCCGGTGGATTGGCAATGGAACCCTGTTCCATTGGTTGGCTTTCTAAATGAAGCTATACAGATCTAGTTACAATTCCAATTTCATCTTCCAGAAGAGGCTGGACAAATAATATAGCTAAACTCCAATGTACTGATAGAGGAGTCTAATTTTCTTTCTTTTTTTAATTCAAGAAAGGTATCATGTTTATGAATGACATCGGTCAAATTTTGTCACARAAGCAATTAACAAATGTGTATGGAGATATATATATATACAGTGGGCTCCAAAATTACTGGCACCCCTAACTGGCAATGCACAAACAATACTTAAAAAAATATATAAACATTTTAATTATAGAGATAAACTCAAAATACCAACATGTGAGAAATACTGTGCTTTATTCATGTTTCAATGGAACCCAACAAAATAATTTATCGATTTAATTAAAAATCAATGTCTTCCAAATCAAGGTTTTACAATTAATGATACCCTTAAATATTATTGTAAATAACATCTACCAAAATTAAACCAGGAATTAAATTCCACTTATTTAAGTGTATCTAAGTGTTAAGGAACTATATTGAGCCATTACATCACTTCCTTTTTCGCTATGGTATAAAAATMAGGTAACACATGCAATATCTCTTTGTCATCCAACAACATGAAGAAAAGAAAAGAACTGGCAGTTCAGAAGGGACAGATGGTCGTAGACCTTTATAAATCTGGTAATGGCTACAAGAAGATCCACAAACGATTGAATATACCACTGAGCACTGTCAGGGAAATTATTTAAAAAATCTAAAGATATGGAACAGTTGAAAACCTCTCGGGTAGATGACGCAAATGCATTTTGCCCCCCAGGATAGGGAGGAGGATCGTGAGWGAAGCAACAAAATCCCAAAGAATCACTGTGAAAGAATTGCAGGCCTTGGTGGCGTCTTGGGGTCACCAGGTTTAAAAAAGCACCATCAGACGCCACCTCCACAACCACAGGCTCTTTGGAAGGGTTGCCAGAAGAAAGCCCCTAATGACCCCAAGACACAGACGCAAGCTGTGTCTGAGTTTGCCAAATGTCATTTAAATTATGATTGGAAGAAGGTGCTCTGGTCAGATGAGACCAAAATTGAACGTTTTGGTCAGATACAGCATCGGCATGTTTGGCGTCGAAACAGAGATGCATACAAG
>NC_036871.1:15418574-15421643 GCF_002910315.2 Salvelinus sp. IW2-2015
GTCTTTTCCTGTAATGTTTGACAAGGTTAAGGAACACATATGGAGGGATTTGGACCATTCCTCTATGCAGATCCTTTCAAGATCCTTCACATTCTTGGGTTTGAGCTTATCAACTGCCCTCTTCCACTCAGCCCACAGGTTTTCGATTGGATGGAGGTCCGTCGACTGAGATGGCCATGGCAGAACATTGATTTTATTGTCACAGAACCATTTCTGTGTGGATCTTGAGGTCTGTTTTGGTTCATTGTCTTGTTGGAAAGTCCATGCTGTTATCATTGCCAGAGGTGATGGCACTAAGTACTAAATGAGGAGTGCCAATAATTATGAAACCTTGATTTGGTGAAATGTATTTTGTATTAAATAATTGTATGATTTTGGTTGGTTCCATTGAAACATGAATAAAGTACAGTATTTCTCACATGTTGGTATTTTGAGTTTATCTCTATAATTAAAATGTTTATATATTTTTTTAAGTATTGTTTGTGCATTGCCAGTCAGGGGTGCCAGTAATTTTGGAGCCCACTGTATATATATTGTGGACCCCAGGTAGAGTAGCTAAATAAACAAAAGTATCATCGCAGCTCTGCCACAAAAATGGAAGAGGCAATTACTCAGAAGAGAAAYGAATGAATTAGTTTGTCTGGCAGTCAAAAACCATGCATGGCTTAACAAATGACTAGTATAAATCGTAAAATGTAAAAGGTTGAGAGGTTTGACAACTATACTCCAAACATTTCAGGATAGTTGGGATCAGATTTTTATGTCCCAATACCATGGCATCAGGTTTATGAACTGATATACAGTTTAAAACAGCATTTGACGCGTCAATATGTTATTTTCAATTTCAACAATTTTTTTTACATTTTTGCGACAAAACTAATTAATGCTCAATATATGGGGCATTGAATAGTCAGCCCCGTGTAGACTGCAACGAAGAAACAGAATCAATAGATCATCTCTTTTGGTACAGTCTTTCGGGGGCTCGCTTTTGGAGTCAGGTCCAGGAATGGTTGTTGAGTCATAATGTCTMTGTTCAGATGGACCTACAAAACGGSCTCATATTATTCCCAAACCATATGATGTCACCTCAGACAGTTATCCAAAGCGTCCTCCCACTGCTTTCCCAAGGCTGTGATTGGCTAAGAATCTGAAGAGGTTAGAATTGCTTCACTTCATCATAGGACAGGATATAACCCATCCTCTAACATAACACCACCCATCTCTCACAGGAAATACCAAGACCCATTGCAAGGTCACATGGGCCGCTTAATTGCAGTTTTAGAGCTCAACTAATAGTCAATCAAACAAGTTTCATGGCTTTTTCTATGGGTAATGCTTCGTGAGGAATAGCTTTCTGAAGCCTTTGTTTTTTAATTGATACTTTTTTTATTGTAGTAATTAAAGTGAGAGAGACGTAGAGACATAAGCACCCAACACAACGAAGAATACATTACATGTGTGTGTGTGTGTGTGTGTGTGTGTGTGTGTGTGTGTGTGTGTGTGTGTGTGTGTGTGGGTGTGTGTGTGTGTGTGTGTGTGTGTGTGTGTGTGTGTGTGTGTGTGTGTGTGTGTGTGTGTGTGTGTGTGTGTGTGTGTGTGTGTGTGTGTGTGTGTGTGTGTGTGTTTGCTTGTGAGACGAATGGGGTGCTGACGCATATTTCTTCTGCCTTTGTCAGAAAACAGCAGTTGGTCTCATCTGGGTCGTATTCATTATGTGCAAAACGGGGAGAAAACTGACTGAAACAGGAGGGATACTTGAAGATGACCAATAAGAAACGATCGTTTCTGTTTTCCATTTCAAAACCTTTGTTACGGTGTGCCCTAATGAATATGACCAAATATCTTAAGTCAGATCCAGAGCCATCGATATGCTGTATGTGCTCTTGAAGGAATGAGAAGGTTTAGCAGCTTCATACTGGGCTGTAACCTCTTAAATCAATATCAGGCAGATGCAGCTACTGGTTCGATGAGACAGAGTACATAAGAGCCAATGTTGCGTTTGTGCACAAAACCAATATTTCAAAAAATTCAACTAACAAACCACTCTCTTGGTTAGATGACAAATCGTTCAAACACCTACTCTGTTTGGCTGTATTGTTGATAGCTACTTTATTGAGGCAAAATGTACATACTTTATGACTGAGATATGTGGTTGTCCCCCCTAACTATCTTAAGATGAATGCGCCAACTGTAAGTCGCTGTAAGTCGCTCTTTTGTCAGATAAATGACAAAAGTGTCAATGTAAATGCTTTTGTGTGTTTGTGTGTGTTGTGTCTTTGAGAAATGTATTTGATCTGTGCCCGAGAGTTTATCTACAAGTGAAGGAGTCAGCTCTACTCTATTCAGTATTAAAGTCACTGGGAGGAAGTTGAAAAAGTGACTTCTCAGCAGCGAATCTTTGCCTTAATCAATATTCCCTGAGCAATCACCTGAAAAATAAGGGATTGCTGCCCAGCGGTGGCGGCGCACTCCTGCGGAGAGGAGGAGGGYGAGGGACAGAGAAAGAGAGGGAGGGAGGGAGAGAAAGAGAAAATGAGAGAGAGAAAAATAAGAGTAAAAAACAGAACAAGGAGAATGAGAAAGAAGAGAGCGAGAGCGTGGATTTTAAATACACATGGGAGAGAAGCCGCAAAGAGAGTTAAGTACAGAGAGAGAGAGAGAGAAAGAGGGTAGATGGAAATGCAGAGATGGGAGAAGCACTAGAGCGACTCAGAGAGAAAGAAAGAGAGACTTCCCACAATGCCTTTATCCCACGGTTCCATCAAAGCCACAACTTCTTTACATAACACACGTTATGATCAAGGTATCAGTGTATCCATAGCGAATGCTGTGTTGTCCCCGGTGACCTCACCAACCTCTGGTCGGCGGCTGCTGGGGCTCCCTGAGCTGTTGGCATATTTTTATTACAGTAGTAGGATGTAAATGTGCTTTGGCTTGCTGTAGAAAGTGTTACTGTGTTTGTAGAATGATCTCTATCCTCCATGCTCCTTCACACTGGTTCAGAGTACCTCTTAAAGATTCATTGGCTGTAACTCAGTGTTGCTATATCGTATCATGCGTTATTCTGTT
>NC_036871.1:15425528-15507995 GCF_002910315.2 Salvelinus sp. IW2-2015
TCTTCCTTGATGAGTGGCCTTTCAGGTTATGTCGATATAGTACTCGTTTTACAAATCAAATCAAATGTATTTATATAGCCCTTCTTACATCAGCTGATATCTCAAAGTGCTGTACAGAAAGTGCTGTACAGAAAGTGCTGTACAGAAAGTGTTTTACAGAAAGACTTTTACAGTGGATATAGATACTTTTGTACCTGTTTCCTCCAGCATCTTCACAAGGTCCTTTGCTGTTGTTCTGAGATTGATTTGCACTTTTTGCACCAAAGTACGTTCATCTCTAGGAGACAGAACACATCTCCTTCCTGAGCAGTATGARGGCTACGTGGTCCCATGGTGTTTATACTTGCGTACTATTGTTTGTACAGATGAAAGTAGTACCTTCAGGCATTTGGAAATTGCTCCCAAGGATGAACCAGACTTGTGGAGCTCCACAATTTTTTCTGATTTTCCCATGATGTCATGCAAAGAGGCACTGAGTTTGAAGGTAGGCCTTGAAATACATCCACAGATACACCTCCAATTGACTCAAACTCTACCRACATGTACATATTACCTCAATTACCMCGACACCGGTGCCCCCGCACATTGACTGTGTACCGGTACCCCCTGTATATAGCCTCACTATTGTTATTTACTGCTGCTCTTTAATTATTTGTTATTCTTATCTCTTACTTTTTGGGGGGGTATTTTCTTAAAACTGCATTGTTGGGTAAGGGCTTGTAAGTAGCCATTTCACTGTAAGGTCTACACCTGTTGTATTCGGCGCATGTGACAAATACAATTTGATTTGAATTTGATGCTATTTGGGATGTAACCTGAGTGCTCTGACTCATGATGTGTTTGGATGCTGTGTGGTCCGGCTAAGAAGMTATTAACCGTCAGCCTTTTTGCGAATTTTCTTCCCTTTACGATCACTTGTTTATTTGTGGCTTAAGTGATAATTACTGCCTACAAGTGAAAGACAAATMACATGTTTTCCTCTCTCTTTTCAAAGAGTTTTCCACAGAGGAGTAACCTTGGAGGTAGAATGTGGTTATGCTCCTCATTTTAACTCTGTATTTTCTATTATCAGAGATAGATTTTGGCTTTATTTGGTGCACTGTGTAGTTAATAATGAGCTGTAATACATTTGGTGCCTAGAAATACTCATTTCGTTTACCAAGACTGCTGTTGCAGGATTTTAATTGTAGCTTCCATAATGGTGAAGATGTGTCTCCCTTTTTGAAGCACAGCGCCTGGGTCAAATGAGATTTCACGTCCCAGAGGAGTTCATCAAATTTAATTATGATACATATAATTACCAAAAGCAATCTTGTGTGGGTTTGGAATAATCATTTCAGAGGGCGATGTTGGCACCTGCAGGGGTAAGGCATAATTTAGAGAGAGCGGAGGAGGGAGTGAGAGAGAGGGAGAGAGAGAGAGAGACAGAGAGGGTGGAGAGAGAGAGAGAGAGAGAGAGAGAGGGGGGGGGGAGGAGGAGAGAGGGAGGGGGGGGGAGAGAGGGGGGAGAGACAGAGAGGGGGGGCGAGAGAGAGGGGGGGGGAGAGAGAGAGAGAGAGAGAGAGAGAGAGAGAGAGAGGAGAGAATGAGAGAGAGGAGCACAGTACTCTCCTGGGAAAACTGGTAGTTGCTCCATGATGATCTGTCATTTGTCACTCAGAAAGTCATATTTTATAGCTAAAAGATGGATTCTCAAGGTCATTCTATTGTTGACACGTTCTATTCTTCATTGTTCTGCACGTGTCTGCTGAATGTAGGCTATAAAAAAGTCTCGATGGAGATACATACTTGTAGGTTCTGACCATACAATCACAACAAAAGCGTATCTCCAGATGGTTATAAATGTAGGAAAAAAGCAATATTGCTAAACGTTCGTGAAATGTCCTTGATGGGTTTTGCAGATGTGCAGCAGTGGTGTAGTTGTGAAGTGAGTAAGGAGAGCAATGAGAAGAGAGCTGGGTTATGACTGGGAGAAAGATCAAGGCCTGTAATTGGTTCATCTCCCATGGGGGGCACGGAGGGGGGACGTCACCCCCTCACCCCACTTCTCACCCCCCACCCTCCTCCTCAATCCCCCCTGCTGGTAGTAATCCCTCATAGAGCTCCTTTCAGCTCCGCCCGCCTTCGATCCCCCTCCGAAAATCGATGAAATATTTTCCCACAGAAATGAAGAGGAAAAATGGGAGTGATCTGATCTGTAGTCAAGGTCTTCTTAATTAGAGAGAAAGTCCTCCTTTGTTTTTGAAAAGCCAGAGAAAGAGGAGGAGGAGGAGGAGGAGAAGGTGGAACAATGGAAGGCTCAATGTCACCTCCTTCCTACTACCTGACTTCAAACGGAACCTTAGAACCCGTGGAACATCAGAACATTCTWTGGTAAAACTCTGCAACTAACTGTGTGACATCGTTCCGTGTTCCGCAGAAGCCTCTGACACACCCCTCCATGCCAAAACATAAAAGCCTTAATTTTGTCGTCCTGCTGTCTCAAACTCAAGTGTCGTGGAGAGAGACATTCCACTGTGGTTTTTCGTCCTTTTCCAACCTTCAAAGCGTCTCCGAACTCCCAAATATTCCTGTCACCTCACCCCATCTCAGCTCAACGTCTCGGTATGCCTTAATCTTCTCAAAGTGAAGACAGCAACACAAACCTTTCCCAACACCCTCGGCTATCTCCAATCTCCAGAATGCCCTTAACTTCTCTGACCACTCAGAGGAAGCGAGCCACGTCTCCTAGCTGAACATGAAAGACAATAACAACCTTTCTCTCACTAATGAGGTCATAGAGATATGTAAATTCCTTCTGTCTGGCTCCTACCTCCAGCTCTGATGTCAGAAGGGCATATCGGCGGATAGTTATCTGATGGGGGTAGAGTTAGAACGGCCGGAGGCATCTATTTACACCGTTTCCCATCCTTCATTAGTTCATCGTTCATTGTTCATCACATCAACTACTCAACAGAAGGTATACATTATCTAAATATTGTCTTATGGGATACAGTTGCATGCTAGAACGGTACACAATGTCAATCTAATATTGTATATCTGTCTGTGTTTTTTGTGTATCTGCATTCTGTATGACCCAGAAATAATTCTCTCAACAGATTATTTCAACAGATTCAATTCAAATCATCATCATCATCATCATCATCATCATCATCATCATCATCATCATCATCATCATCCTCAAAGCTGTAGAGAGAAATCCCTTAAGGCTATCCTGAAGACCATCGTTCCTATGAAGCCTTGGAGATACCTTACAGTGTGTTTACGCTACTTCTTCAATGCAGCGATGCACAGTACAGTAAGCCAACATATGGAGAGGAAGCAGCTCCTCCTAGACAGGAGAGGTACAGTATATGCATACTATTGCAAGCCTTCAGCTGCATAATGCTGTTCATAGTCAATGAGGAGAATGGGTACATGTTCCATCTGTTGTTAAACAGAGTGTTGCAGAGGGTTCCTTGGGAGGGTACAGAACGCATCGTCTCTCCATTGGTTCACTTAATGGGGACGGTGAGGCGAGAAAAAAACTATGCAGGCAGGGAGATGATGTCAGGCAATGACAGCTCAGATCCCATCCCTCTGTGCTGTTGTGTGTGTGTGTGAGGGGAGGTTGTGTGTGTATGGGGGTGGGGGGTGTAGCGTAGCTGTGTGTGTGTGTCTGTGCGTGTGCGTATCTTATGTAGTTGAGAGGAGCAGAAGGAAGAGAAAGGGGTTCAAGTATAAAATATGGGGGTGGGTTGGACAATGTCCCTATCACTTGAGTTGATGAATGCCACTAGAAGCTGCCAAATGCTGTGATTACCGGGAGGAGGCCGCATGGGAAATCATTCTCATCTTGGGGACGTGAAGCTGACGCTGGCTCCCTGGAAACACTGGGTGACTTGAGGGGTCAAGACAGAGCTGTCTGTGGATACTGGGACCAGCTTCTTGAGGGGGTGTGTGGGGGGTTGAAGGTTGCCTCACAGTGTGTGTGTATCTTATGTGTGGATGCTTCACTGATGGGTGCAGAGTGTGGATGAGCTGTAACTCAAGAGGTTGGATGGAGGACAGACTAAGTGCCTCTCTGGGGACAGCCAATCAGCTTCTAAAGACTGTGGAGAGAAATAAGAAAAGCACACGCACACTCTTACCAGCTAGAGACCAACAGAGATACACGACACGGCTAACAGAGATACACAACAGACCAACAGAGATACACTACAGACCAACAGAGATGCACTACAGACCAACAGAGATGCACTACAGACCAGCAGAGATGCACTACAGACCAGCAGAGATACACGACACGGCCAAAAGTATGTGGACGTCTGCTCGCGGTACATCTCATTCCAAAATCATGGGTATTAATATGGAGTTGGTCCCCCCTTTGCTGCTATAACAGCCTCCTCTCTTCTGGGAAGGCTTTCCACTAGATGTTGGAACATTGCTGCGGGGACTTGGTAACCATAATTGTTTTGGACAGGCAGCGGTCTGCAAGTCTTCTCTCCTAACAGTTTTCCTATAACACCTCCATATAGCCCTCACGCCTCCTATGTCACTTACGGAAACTGCGCCAATGATTATCAATCTTTTCCTGGGGAGAGGGTGTATTGCTGGTCTAACTAAGCACTAGCACATCTGATTCAACAAATAAACTAATTATCAAGCCCTTGATTCATTGAATTAGATTGATTAGTTGGAATCAGATGTGATACTGCTGGGCTGTAGCAAAAATATGTATCCCTGAGGCTCAGGAATGAATGGACAAAAACTGTCTTATACCAGCTAAGTAAAGACATTGTGACAGAGAGAAAAAGTGAGAGAAAAAGTAATCCACAGGCATAAAGCTGGTGTTGTCATCTGGTCCGGTAATTTACCCAGCTGTCTCTCTGTAGAGGTTTTGTGCGGTTAGAATAGTGGCCCTACCCAGCATGCCGTTCTGCTCGGCTTCACGAATTAACCAGTCAGCTCATGAGAATTTAATGTGGCTTCAAATGAGTTCCATTTCTCTGGCTGTCCATTATTATGGATTTTCTCAAACCCCGGTGTGCAGTTCTCCTTCCGTCGTTAGGAGTAAAGCTTTGTTCAAAATGAGATGGCGAAGCGGAAGCACATTGTCTTGTGATGACTCAAACCTAGGAAGCCCTTAAGGTGTTATACTATTCAGAGCTGGAGGTTTTCTACACACGTACACGTGCATGCGCGCACACACACACACACACACACACCTAACCTACACTCCTCACCCAACCACCCACCCTAAAAACCATCTCTATCTCCATGAGGTGCTTCATCTTGATGATGAAAGGAGTAGAGGAATGCCACGCTAACTCCAGTCCCAGTACAATGTGCTCCAACAGCTCCTCTGAAGACTGGAGACCCCCGGGACTCTACAGCAGCCTCGGGCCCCTGGGCGGAATGATCTCGGAGTCTCTGGCAGGAGAGATATCATTACAAAAGAGGCTTATCCTCTCCACCATTTTACTCTGCCATTTTAATCCGTAGAATTACATCTAGTTCTCCTGATCATTTTGTCATATCACAAATGAAAAGTTGATCAATGAAATGCAACAGTAAGTCAAAATTGCGCAGAAAAAATGTCCGATATCTACCATAGGTATATTACGTGCCACAATAACCACTGACAAAAAGGCATGAACTGTCATCTGTGTGCCTTTAGTTCATTTATGCCTTCAGATGTACGCCTTTTAAAAACCATTATGATCAGCATGTGCCCAGACCGAGTGAGTCATCCAGTGTATTATATCGGTGATTGTGCAGCTGTGCTTGTGTGCATATGGTAACCCCTGGACCCTGACACCAAGTTGTTAGTAACACCTGTCAGTCAGAGAGGAGAGCGCCCAGCAACCCCAATCCCCCTCCCAGCCCCCCCCCCGTGGAGAGACTTTGACAGCTGATAGGGGGATGATGTGCCCCCCTGCTCCCATAATCATAACTCTTGGGTTGACCCCTGACAACTAACTGTTACGCTAGGGAGAGTGGGGGTATTCATGACCATGATAAAAACGGTAACATGGATGGATATGGAGGTTCTGCTAGGACATTGGCAGTAAATGATTCACAAGCCAAACACCCAAACGTTCACTTTATAACATGTGTGAATACATTGGGTATAGTGTACCACATATTAAAGAGAACATTAAATTAAACATTTCTCCTGAAAGAAAAAGATGAAACTATGAAAAGAATGTGTTAATAATGTATGTGTACTTGGTCAAGATTATGTTAACATACTGTGCTGCTAATTGCCTATTAAGCAGWAGGCATTTAAGGCTGCAGGTATGGGTGTGGGTGGAGGCATGTCTAACCCACAGATACCATCTTGAAWTATGCTGCATTCATAACATCTCGTGAATTCATAAATGCCAGCAAACGAATGGGAAAAAGCCACTTGAACCCCCCTCCAACTGGTAATTACTAGTGGAAAACGTGTCTATCATCTCGGAGCTCCGGCTTCTCCCACTAGCTGAATTCTGAAGTCACATCCTAAGGAAATTACCTTYATATTAAAAGCAACAACAACAAAAAATATTGAAGACTTTATTTTGTTTATAAGCATGATAGCTGTACTTTCAGTTTATTGTTGATGCAGCTTATTTGACATTAGCCAATCGGCGTTCTCAAAGAGTTCAAAGCGTGTGAACACGCACACATGTTTACAAGTAGTTTTTTCTGAGTTTCCCGCTTATGAACGCAGTGTCTGGCCCATTGTTAAAGGAGAGACWAGCATTGTTTGCAACTAAAATATATTTCAGGCCTCTTTTCTCCCTTATTCCACACTGGTTTGGTMGAAAATAGACATTGAAACCGTCTGTTTCCATTGCACTTTTTGGATTTCAGTTGTAGTATTTATTAATACCTGGGGTTGCATTGGGAGGGATTACCTTTCTGGAGGGTTTTTCCTTTGTAGTATATACTTCCTTGGACTTTCCGGCCAAAGACTCAAAGACTCGTCTAGATCACTGGTTCCCAAACTGTGGGGTTGGCAGGGGGGTCACTGTAGTATATATATATCAGTCCGTTCCCCAATGCTGGAAGGGGGACCTGAGTTAAAAAGTTTGGGAACCCCTGATCTAGAGCAGTGTTTCCCAACTTCAGTTCTCCAGTACCCTCAACAGCATACATCTTTGTTGTAGCCCCGGACAAACACACCTGAATCAACTAATCATCAAGCTCTCAATGAGTTCAATCAGAGGAGTTTGTCTGGGGCTATAACAAAYATGTGTGCAGTCGGGCTACTGGAGGACTGGAGTTGGGAAACACCGGTATAGAGTTCTGGCAGGACTACAGTTTTCATTTACATAGTTTATTTGGACTGTTGACTCTGACAGGACCATTAATTTGGCAATGATTTAATCATTATTTTGTTACTTATGTTGAACCCCTATGAATATCCTATCAATAACTACTTCCTATCAATTGTTTTTACATTTAACCTTTATTTAACTAGGCAAGTCAGTTAAGAACAAATGTCTTATTTACAATGACGGCCTACCGGGGAACAGTGGGTTAACTGCCTTGTCCAGGGGCAGAACAACAGATGTTTACTTTGTCAGCTCGGGGATTCGATCCAGCAACCTTCACGGTTACTGGTCCAACGCTCTAACCACTAAGCTACCTGCTGCCGCCAAGGCAAAGTGCAGTATCTACAATCTAAATGTGTTTATCCAACTTTCTTGTTGTTTTTCTGTTTGATGGGAACAGTTTGCGAGTTCGTACAACATTCCAACTGTATACAACGGTTGARGTAGTTGTGTTTTCATGTTTTMAATGTTGTATTGTAGTAACTCTCAAGCACTTTTTTTGCAACGTATTTGGGTGGACAGCAAATTAACATTAAAGCCATTTTTCTCAGTTTCACTGTTTGGGTAGTTTACTGCTCTTTGTTTTTGTATGGCAGAGTGGGTAACTGCAGTCAGAACACGGTGGAACAAAGCCAAAGATCAGTCACTTCACTTACTGCTGTTTGCCTTGGTTTTTACTTGGATTTTTACTGCAGATTTCACACTCCATTATTTCTGAAACAGAACATAATTGAACCTGGACACTTTGTCACAAGATAAAACGGATACTCAACCAAAAGTGTATTTACTGCGTTTTGCCTTTGTAGGATCAACTCCCCCACATGAAAAAATATGACAGTTTACTATATAATAATAATATAATAATAATACTGAGTGGCGCATCAGTCAAAAGCACTGCATCACAGTGCTGAGGCYCCACTACATCCCAGGCTGCGTCACAGCCGGCCCGTGACCGAGAGCCCCATAGGACAGTGCAGAATTGGTCTAGCGCCATTCGAGGTAGTGGTGCAGCTGACTTCTGGGTTAAGCGAACCTTCGTCTCTCCCTAGCCCATTGSGGAGTTGCAGCGATGAGCCAAGTTCGTAAATCGGGGAGAAAATGGATTTTAAAAATATGCGTGTTGCCATACCACCCTGAACACGCCTGATCTCGGCAGCTAAGCAGGGTCGGGCTTGGTTAGTACTTAGATGGGAAATCACCTGGGAATACCAGGTGCTGTAAGCTAGAAAAAAAAGTGTACAAAAAATATAATACTATAGAATTCTGTAGTAAACTGCAGTACACTGTAGAATACTATACTAAACACTGCAGTATCCCTTAATCATGTGTAGTACTTACTATATAGTTTTGTAGTATACTGTAGAATACTATTGTAAATACTACAGTATACTACAGACCGCAAAAACACTASAATAAATACTACATTAATGTCTGCAAAAACACTACACTAATTACTATAGTATATTATGCTACAGTATTTCATTTCCATATACACTGCCCATTCCTCTCCCCCATATCCTAATTTGTGCCACCCATATATGAGAAACCTACATGCTAAGTATAGACTATATATTTTGTTCCCTACAGGTTATGGAAAGGAGCAGGAGCTCTGAACTATCCGTTCAGACCTAAGTCCTGCAGTACATACCTACCTACCTCCTTACCAACATGTTATGGAAAACCTACCTACCTACAGGTTATGACAAATGGTATATCTTTGAGTATTTTGTCCAGTAGGTTTCCTCATGCACAAAGCCCCCACTGATATATCAAAGATAATAAAACAAGCACTATAGTAAACACTACAGTAACGTTTGCAAAAACACTAAAAAAAATTACTATGGTATTTATACTAAATAAATACTACAGTATACTACAGTCATGTCCGCAACATTACAGTAAATACTAGAGTCTGCAAAAACACTGCAGTAAATACTACAGTAAACTATAGTCCGCAAAAACACTACAGTGAATACTAATACCATAGTATGCTACAGTATTTTTTCATGTGGGCCACTAGCTCATACAATATAGTATTTACCTGGTTGACCAGTAGGAATGGGTGGTCATGGGCAGATTGGATTGCTGTGTGCCCCATAGGCCACCACAGGGAGGGGGTCATACCAATGGTGACATAGAGAGCATTACGTCCCAGGCAGTTGATCCTAGTGTAATAAATAATAGGCTGCATTGTTCCGTAGAGGGCTGAGCTCCTTTCAGTTCAACTCGAGAGTGGAATCGGTTCAACCTGCTTGAATCTCCTGTTTACAGGGACTTCTTGCGTTACCTGCCCAGTTTGTAAAACAGATTTTTGATTCTTAGATAAACTGACAGCTCTGGCAGTTTCGCTTGACCTGATTGTAGTGATATTCTGAAACGTAAGGGTTGACAAAGTTTCCATTCCCATGTTTGTTTGCCTGTAAGTATTATGGATTATTTTACCAGTGCAGGTTTTGTGTACTAGCATATTTTTATTCAACAGCTCAAAATGTTGCCATGCCAGACTGATATCTACAAAGGAGCCCTAGCAGCACGCACACACACACACACACACACACACACACACACACACACACACACACACACACACACACACACACACACACACACTAGCGATAATAACGATGAAAATCTACATTTCCTTGCCATGCATAAAGGACCTTTTAGATTTAATGGCCTTATGCTGGAGTTGTTGTTGCTGCTACTGCAGTTATTGTTGTTGATTGTTTTTCATCTTAACTCGTGGTGGGCATCAAACAGCCTGTTCCAAACGACCCCTGGCTGTGAAACGCACAAGATAAGAGGAGATTGTGTGTGTCTGTGTGTATCTGTGTGTCGGCCTCTGTGTGTGTTCGAGTCTTAATTGTGTCCGGCTGCTGTGGGCCCTTTTATCAGACTAGAGGACTAAGCCAGACCATGTGCCGACTCCTAGTGGGGGGCTGTCGCTCATGAGAGCAGGGCCCTTTGAACCCAACACTGTAATCTACAGACCCAGACTGGCCCTTAGATAGGAGACTATTCTTAGGGAGGCAGAGCCAACACTTCAGAACAGAGGGAGGGGAGAGAGAGCTAGAGGGGGGATGGAGAAGTGTGTATGGGGGGGGGGGYYGKYGKGGGTGTGTGTGTGTGTTTCTAAGTGCATGTGTGCACACACAATTGCCTGTGTGTGTGACACCCATTTGTGATTAAACAAAGTGAGAAAAATTAGGGAGTGATGAGATGTCAGACAGTGATTGCAGACAGACCAGTGGTTTGAATGTATGATGCTAATCCACTCCCATTAACTTTAAAATAACGACCTGTTGAGAATGATGGAGGATGAACCTCCATGTTGTATTAGCTAATGCGTCATTTCAGAAAGCCATAACACCCACCATCTCGGATTGTTCTGAAATTGTTTCTGTAGTTCAAAACAGATACCATTATCATTCCTGAAACACTATTTTGTTTTAATTGAATTTGATGCCTGAGAAATGAAGCTAATTGATTGCACTCAAATTGGCCATTTTAATTTATAGGATTCACATATTATTCAATAAATACAGTACCTAACATCCCATTTGGACCAAACTTCTTCATACGATTGAGTAAGACATGAGGAATCTAATTAAAAAGGTCAAAAGCCCCTTTCGGACCACCCACTCCCCACGCCAATCCCACCCCAGCAATCAGCTTACAGTATCTGTTGTTTGTCTGTCATACAAGTAGTATGGAGCTGCGGCTTGGAGTWTTGCATCTTCAACCCTTTGTAATGTACATGCCACTTGACTTATTCCACATTTTGTTGTGTTACAGCCTGAATTCAAAATTGATTCAATTTATATATTTTATCACCCGATTAAACACTCAATACCCCAATAATGACAAAGTGAAAACATTTATTGAAAATTAAATTGAGAAATATGTAATTTACATAAGTATTCACACCCCTGGCTCATACATGTTATAATCACCTTTGGCAGCGATTACAGCTATGAGTCTTTGCAGACCTGGATTGTAAAATATTTGCACATTATTCTTTWAAAAAATTCTTCAAGCTCTGTCAAGTTAGTTATTGATCATTGCTAGACAGCCATTTTCAAGTCTTGCCATAGATGTCCAAGCCGATTTAAGTCAAAACTGTAACCAGGCAACTCAAGAACATTCAATGTCGTCTTGGTAAGCAACCACTGTGTATATTTGCGAAAATGTGTCAATATCAGGGGATATCTTTATCTATATGTTTCTGCATATCTGTCATGTGATTGGATGTAAAGAGTAGACATGCTTCAGATACGCATGTCCTTCATTTCATTTACAGAGCTAGGATATTTTTCAGTTTGGGGTGAGGTACGTTCAAGACACGCAGCTAATGTATATGCACCAGCTTCCATATTTGTAGAATATTCTAACCCCCGGGAAAGGGTATGTGTCTTTCTAGTCTTTACACTGATAGGCAAGAARGAATCCACAGTTTCTGAAATGTAACATATCATATAAAAAAACATGAAACATAGTTTTAATAGATATCATTACATGATATGTAATATTCATCCTTGTATGTCTGATCGAAAATGGGCTAAATCAGACTTATTTTACCTGTTGACGAGCCGAAAACCATCATGCTTCTTCACATGAAGGCATGGGTTGYAACCAAAATGATTTTCCCATAGTTTGATTCCGCTCCACTGTTCCAACCAGCAAAATAAGGTTCTGATCTGGTTGGAGCCCCCCAAAAAGTAACGGTTTATATCGTTCCTTTTTTTTCCTTTTGAAACCTCTGAAACATATATTTTTTACATTTAGCTCGACATTAAATCCCTTCACCAATGGATAGACCAGCTGCAATGGAGCGGGTAAGCTATGTACATGCATTGGACAGACAAGTGTAGTGTAGGGTGCGACATGTGCCTGACATTTTGTGGGTGAGGAGATCGCTGGGCATGAAGGCCCACAGAATTATACCTACGGAGGAGCAGCTTCTATGAAGGAACTTAGAATGTCTTTGAACTTCAGAGAGTTGGCTTAACTAACATTGGACCAGAGCTAGCCCTTGATCTTGACTCTCAGTTCCATTACATTACACATAATGCCGCCTAGAGTGTTAGAGAGCAATACTGTACCAGAGTACACAAGCTTGTGTGTGAAGAGCGGCACCATAATAAAAATAAAAACACGTCTTACCTTTTTGTAGTTAATAAATCCAACATGAAACGAGATAACTATAGAGTAACAGTGAGGGCTTTGCATAGGCACTTTGTTGCATTTTTTTGTGGAACTGAAAAAAAAAGGCCCCAAGCGTTATTTACAGGTTCCCATGGTTTTGTTAAAATAATGGTTCTGCTCCAGAAGAGTATAGATCACTTTCGTTCTCGGTTCTGTTCCTTGAAATATGTCATTATTTTCCGGTTTTCAGTTCTTTTCCCTGAACCAGTTCCATCCCCAGCATGAAGGTGACATATCTGAGTATACATTTGCAACATATTCAGCAGTAGGCTATACAAGGCACGGAAAGGCTAACATCGTCATATTTAATCCAAGATGCTATTTACAAAGCACATCTCTGCTATTTCTGTAAAAAAATGCAGCATAGCAATTTTTGCTAAAAATGTATTTGATCTAACAGAAAATAAAAGTTGCACACCCTCAATACCCCTGCCTGCCCTGTTTGCTATGGATGATGGATGGGTGCAGATTAGGTCATCAGCGGTGGTCCCTTGCAGTCCAGACCTAATGTGGTTGTAGTGTTGGTCTAAATTAGTTAGCTAACGTTAGCTAGCTTATATTAACCAAATACAAAATACACGTAAGCATTAGCTGTCACCTTGAGGCTCAATATGTGGTAAAAAAAAGCATGAAGGGAAGGCACTTTTGTTATTTGATAGTTAGCTAGGCTACTAGTTAGCTTTTAATGTTAACCCTACCAAGCCTAGGTAGCTAGCTAGCCCTACTGGCTACGAGTCAAAACAGTTGGAACTCCACAGCAGAAAATACATTATTCTTGTTGCTAGGCTACCAGTTACACATCTTTCAGCTTGCGGTTTGCGCACACCTTTATCCAGAGGGAATACAAAAATGATCGCTAGTGTCTGAAAGAATGATATCTATTTTATATTTGTCAAATTATTGAGCATGTCCTCAAAACTCAAATAAGCATCCTCAATTGTCCTTATTTTGCATTTCAAGATCCTGATATGGTCCTCAAGACCATATGCATTGTACTGTATGTGCTGAGAAAATATACTGTGTAGACCTATTGTCAGTATTTGTCATCATATAGAGAAAATAAGATGTCCACATAGGCCAATCTCAGGATATCTAATGAGATGAAATTCAGAGGGAATCCCGAAAATATGTTTTTCATATGTCAAATTATTGAGCATGTGCTGAAAACTCAGAAATGCATTAGAAATCGTCCTTATCTTCAGCGTAGAGAAAAGCATATTGTCACGTTCCTGACCTGTTTTCCTTTGTCTTGTATTTATTTTAGTTGGTCAGGGCGTGAGTTGGGTGGGTTGGTCTATGGTTGATTTTCTATGTTGGGATTTGGTGTTCGGCCTGGTATGATTCTCAATCAGAGACAGCTGTCAATCGTTGTCCCTGATTGAGAATCATACTTAGGCAGCCTGGGTTTCACTTGTGTTTTGTGGGTGTTTGTTCCTGTGACTGTGTTTGGGCCARACAGGACTGTTTCGGGTTTGTCACGTTTGTTGGTTTTGTATTTTGAAGTGTTTTGTTGATTTTTCATTAAATAATGAACACTAACTACTCTGCATCTTGGTCCGATCCATGCTCCTCCTCGTCTGAGGAGAACGACTACGACAGCCGTTACACATATCAAGATCCAGATGTGGACCTCAGCAAAGAGAAGGATATATGAAATCAATATACAGGGGTAGCATATCTTAAATGTGCTGAGAAAACATATATGCGATGTATAKGGTCAGTATTTGTCAACATGAAGAGAGAAAATAGGATGTCACATATRTCAGGATATTGAATGAGTCCGTATCGGGCCATAGGAAATGTCCATGTGTGATATTCGGAGTAATCTCAATACATGTTTAAAAAACACATCTGGATTCTGCATTTGTCAGGATATGATATGCATTGGAAATGGCCCGTATTCTCTAGAATATCAAAAACGTTCATGTAAAGTTACAGTATCCCCTGATATGGACCCTTTTGCCCTGTGTAGGTTATTGTCCTACTGAAAGGTGAATTTCTCCCCCAGTGTCTGTTGGAATGTAGACTGAACCCGGTTTTCCACCAGGATTTTGCCTGTGCTTAGCTCTATTCCGTTTCTTTTTATCCAAAAAAGAAACTCCTAGTCCTTGCCAAAGACAAGCATACCCATAACTTGATGCAGCCACCACCACGCTTGAATATATGAAGAGTGGTACTTGGTGATGTGTTGGATTTGCCCGAAATACAATGCTTTGTATTCAGGACATAAAGTTAATTTCCTTGCCACATTTTTTGCAGTTTTACTTTAGTGCCTTATTGAAAACAGGATGTCTGTTTTGGAAAATGTTATTCTGTACAGGTTTCCATCTTTTCACTGTCATTTTATAAGGGCACAGGCCCAGATGCAGACACGAGAGGCAGATCTCTGATATTTATTATAATCCAAGGGGCAGGCAAGAGAATGGGCGTGGATAGGCAAAGATCATAAACAAGGTCAAGGTCAGGAGGCACAGAGTGGCAGGCAGGCACGAGGTCAGGGCAGGCAGTATGGTCAGGCAGGCAGGTTCAGAGTCAAGGCAGGCAAGGGTCAAAACKAGGAGGACTAGCAAAAACAGAGATAAGACAAAGCAGGCGCACAGAAAAACACGCTGGTTGATTTGACGAACTGGCAACAGACAAACAGAAAACACAGGAATAAGTACCCAGGGACTAATGGGGAAAACAGGTGACACCTGGAGGTGGGTAGAGACAATCACAAAGACAGGTGAAACAGATCAGGGRGTGACACATTTAGGTTAGTATTGTGGAGTAACTCAAATGTTGTTGATCCATCCACAGTTATTTCCTACCACAGCCATTAAACTCTGTAACCGTTTAAACCAGTTAAATGTAACTAAATGTAACTAWTGAAAATGTAATCTACGTAATCCCCAAAAGTAATAATTTATCATGTTAAAGCCATAAACAATAACTAGTAATGCTGCATACTCATGGGAAGGTTAAAATCTCACCTTTATGGTAAAACTAGTTATAAATTGCTGAGATGTAMTCACTATTGAGGACACAAGCTCAAGTACACAGTAAAAATATGATACAAATATGAAAATATGAAAGATATGACATGATGTATTTCCTAGTTTACAAAACTGTAAGAATAAAACTTGAAATTACTTATATGCTTTCTAAATATATCCTTATCAAATTATAAAACAAATAACTATAAGATTTCCCTTTCCTCATAACTGTAAAATACAAATTTGTATGTTTAGTGTTCGAGAAAATGTGCATATTTTCTAAAGGTCTCTCTTGATCTAAACATCTGCCCCCTCCTCTGTGAACATCTCACACAGCTCTAGCTTGGCTTCCTGAACTTGCTAGGAACTCACCTTTCATTTCATAWTAATCGTGTCCGTTTAGGACAAACAAAGTATTTTTTTTACAATCTATGAATTACTCTAGATTAATGGCTATAAATTGATCTCTTGATGTGCTACAGTGATGAAACCACTCTCTACTGCTGCGATACGATGTAACAATTGTAGGCATGTGCTTTGTCAGTGGCTGTGATGTAGGGTTCAGTCAGTAGTTGATGGACAGTCTGAAGAGTAAATTAAATGGTAGGAGGGACATCCCAGCTTCAAGTGGTCTCAGATTTAACATCCACAGGCTCAGAAAAAATAATACTGTGTTCGTGGGTACCAGGTCTTTCGCTCAARGCAAGACATTTCAATTTACGGTGTTCACAGATCGATTTAAAAGCGCAAATGTCGGTCGGAACCGGTACCAGAACCACATCGGAGAGGTTTTTAAAGTCACCATTGGCCTCATGGTGAAATCCCTGAGCGGTTTCCTTCCTCTCTGGCAACTGAGTTAGGAAGGACACCTTTATCTTTATAAATTCAAATACAATTTTATTGGTCACATACACATGGTTAGCAGATGTCATTGCGAGTGTAGAGAAATGCTTGTGCTTCTAGTTCCGACAGTGCAGTAATATCTAACAATTCCCCAACAACTACCTAATACACACAAATCTAAGTAAAGTGATGGAATAAGAATACATATAAAGACATGGATGAGCGATGACCGAGCGGCATAGGCAAGATTCAATAGATGGTATAAAATACAGTATATACTGTAAATATGAGATGAGTAATGCAAGATATGTAAACATTATTAAAGTGGCCAATGATTTCAAGTCTGTGTGTACTGTAAGCAGCAGCCACTCTGTGTTAGTGATGGCAGTTTAACAGTCTGATGGCCTTGAGATAGAAGCTGTTTTTCAGTCTCTCGGTCCCAGCTTTGATGCACCTGTACTGACCTAGCCTTCTGGATGGTAGCGGTGTGAACAGGTAGTGGCTCGGGTAGTTGTTGTTCTTGATGATCTTTTTGGCCGTCCTGTGACATCAGCCTACAGAGAGGAGGTGAGGGCACTCGGAGTGTGGTGTCAGGAAAACAACCTCTCACTCAACGTCAACAAAACAAAGGAGATGATCGTGAACTTCAGGAAACAGCAGAGGGAGCACCCCCCTATCCACATCGACGGGACAGCAGTGGAGAAGGTGGAAAGTTCCTCGGCGTACACATCATGGACAAACTGAAATGGTGACCAGGTGTATTGATACACAATCCAAAGTGTAATTAAGAACTTCACCATGCTCCGTGCACCATGCTCAAAGGGATATTCAATGTCTGCTTATTTGTATTTTTARCCATCTACCAATAGGTGCCGTTCATTGCAAGGTATTGAAAAAARCTCCCTGGTGTTTGTGGTTGAATCTGTGTTTGAAGTTCACTGCTCGACTAAGGGACCTTACCGATAATTTGATGTGTCAGGTACAGAGATGAGGCAGTCATTCTAAAATCATGATAAACACTAGTATTGCACACAGATTGAATACATGCAACTTATTATGTGACTTGTTAAGCACATTTTAACTKCTGTATGTATTTTGGCTTGCCATAACAAAGGGGTTGAATACTTATTGACTCAAGACATTTCAGCTTTTCATTTTTAATTCATTTGTAAAAATTTATTAAAACATATTAAAACATGTATTACAACATAATTCCACTTTGACATTATGGGGTATTGTGTGTAGGCCAGTGATACAAAATCTCAATTTAATTTTTTTTTTATTCATGCTGTAATACACCAAAATGTGGAAAAGGTAAAGGGGTGTGAATACTTTCTAATGACACTGMTATTCCTGTGAATCTGGTGATATTTTCTCCCATATGAATTCAATAAACACCCAAATATACACAATGTCAGAAGAAAATCTAACTTGCAATTGTGCTTGCTGCCATTGTGTTCTCTATGCAGCCTAACACAAGCAAAAAGTGTAACTTTCCTTTCCAACCATTGTATCTGTACTCCCTCTATACCCAAAATAGAGTCTATAGCTTAGATAAAGCATAATTGTTCAGTGACTCTGTTCAGTGACTCTAGTACTCTAGATTTTAAAGCAGTAATCTTGAGAAAAAAAATCCAGACTTTGGCTCACACTCTGCGTCATGACTGTAGTTCCTCTGCTAAACTATACGTCCTTCAACTGTGCCATATCTCAACGTAAGTTGAGCTCCCTCAACGTAAGTCCGGCTCCTTCAAGACTTGAGACATCTGTGGTATTGTGCACATTTTAGAGTGGCCTTTTATTGTGCACAGCACAAGGTTCACCTGTGTAATGATCATGCTGTTTAATCAGCTTCTTGATATGCCACACATTTCAGGTGGATGGATAATTTTGGCAAAGGAGAAATGCTCACAACATTTGAGAGATATCATCTTTTAGTGCGTATTAAACATTTCTGGGATATTTTATTTCACCTCGTGCAAACGGAACCATCACTTTACATGATGCCTTTGTATTTTTGTTCAGTATAAATATTTAATGGTTCGCATCTACTATGTTATTTGATATGATGATAGCTGCTTGAATCTCTCAATTAATCAGAGACGATTACTTCTGGCAGACGGCACTGCCACAAAAAAAGATGTTGGCTCTTAAATGGCAATCGCCTCGCTCTTTCCCAATTCGCCAGTGGATACAGTTACTATTAGAAGTTATAACAGAATTATCGACAACGAGAATGAGCGGTACTAGTCAAGGAACAATTGAGGCCTGGCGAAATATACTTGACTGTAAAGAATAATCTCATCCCAATACAAATAAAAAATCTATAATGCCCAACACATAAAAATATACATATATACACTACCGGTCAAAKGTTTTGTTTTTCTTTATTTGACTATTTTCTACATTGTATAATAATAGTGAAGACATCAACACTATGAAATAACACYTGGAACCATGTCGTAAAGATAAAGAAAAACCCTTGAACAGACGCCTCAAGTCCTCAACTGGAAGTTTCATTAAATAGTACCTGCAAAACACCAGTCTCAACGTCAACAGTGAAGAGGCGTTTCCAGGATGCTGGCCTTCTAGGCAGAGTTGCAAAGAAAAAGCCATATCTCAGACTGGCCAATAAAAATAAAAGATTAAGATGGGCAAAATAACACAGACACTGGACAGAGGAACACTGCTTAGAAGGCCAGCATCCTGGAGTCGCCTCTTCACTGTTGACGTTGAAACTGGTGTTTAGCGGGTAATATTTAAGGAAGCTGCCAGTTGAGGATAATGTATTTGTCCTCTTGCCTCAGACTCCTCTGTCTATTCTGGTTAGAGCCAGTTTGCYCTGTTCTGTGAAGGGAGTAGCACACAGCGTTGTACGAGATCTTCAGTTTCTTCGAAAATTCTTGCATAGAATAGCCTTAATTAGACTGATGAGTTTCAGAAGAAAGTACTTTGTTTCTAGCCATTTTGAGCCTGTAATCGAACCCACAAATGCTGTTGCTCCAGACACTCAACTAGTCTAAAGAAGTCCAGTTTTATTGCTTCTTTAATCAGAACAACAGTTTTCAGCTGTGCTAACATAATTGCAAAAATCCTTTTTTTAAATGATAAACATGGATTAGCTAACACAACGTGCCATTGGAACACAGGAGTGATAGTTGCTGATTATCGGCCTCTGTACACCTACAGTTGAAGTCGGAAGTTTACATACACCTTAGCCAAATACATTTTTACTCAGTTTTTCATAATTCCTGACATTTAATGCCAGTAAAAATTCCCTGTCTTAGGTCAGTTAGGATCACCACTTTATTTTAAGAAATGTCAGAATAATAATAATTAGAGAGAATTAGAGAGAATGATATATTTCAGCTTTTATTTCTTTCCTCACATTCCCAATGGGTCAGAAGTTTACATACACTCAATTAGCATTTGGGAGCATTGACTTCAAATTGTTTAACTTGGGTCAAACGTTTCGGGTAGCCTTCCACAAGCTTCCCACAATAAGTTGGGTGAATTTTGGCCCATTCCTTGACAGAGCTGGTGTAGCTGAGTCAGGTTTGTAGGTCTCCTTGCTTGCACACACTTTTTCAGTTCTGCTCACAAATTTTCTATAGGATTGTGCGTCGGGCTTTGTGATGGCCATTAGAATACCTTGACTTTGCTGTCCTTAAGCCATTTTGCCACCACTTTGGAAGTATGCTTGGGTCATTGTCCATTTGGAAGACTCATTTGCGACCAAGCTTAACTTCCTGACTGATGTCTTGAGATGTTGCTTCAATATAGCACATAATTGTCCTACCTCATGATGCCATCTATTTTGTGAAGTGCACCAGTCCCTTCTTCAGAGCGGAAAGACAACCCCCTCAACATGATGGTGCCACCCCCGTGCTTTATGGTTGGGATGGTGTTCTTCGGCTTGCAAGCCTCCCCCTTTTTCCTCCAAACATAATGGTGTTCATTATGGCCAAACATTTCTATTTTTGTTTCATCAGACCAGAGGATATTTCTCCAAAAAGTACGATCTTTGTCCCCATGTACAGTTGCAAACCGTAGTCTGACTTTTATATGGCAGTTTTGGAGCAGTGGCTTCTTCCTTGCTGAGTGGCCTTTCAGGTTATGTCGATATAGGACTTGTTTTACTGTGGATATAGACACTTTTGTACCTGTTTCCTCCAGCATRTTCACAAGGTCCTTTGCTGTTGTTCTTGGATTGATTTGCACTTTTCGCACCAAAGTATGTTCATCTCTAGGAGACAGAATGCGACTCCTTCCTGAGCGGTATGATGGCTGCGTGGTCCCATGGTGTTTATACTTGCGTACTATTGTTTGTACAGATGAACGTGGTACCTTCAGGCATTTGGAAATTGCTCCCAAGGATGATTTGGGAGGTCTTGGCTGATTTCTTTTGATTTTCCCATGATGTCAAGCAAAGAGGTACACCTCAAATTGATTCAGATGATGTCAATCAGAATCTTCTAAAGCCATGAYATAATTTTCTGGAATTTTCCAAGCTGTTTAGAGGCACAGTCAACTTAGTGTATGTAAACTTCTGACCCACTGGAATTGTGATACAGTGAATTATAAGTGAAATAATCTATCTGTAAACAATTGTTGAAAAATTACTTGTGTCATGCACAAAGTAGATGTCCTAACCGACTTGCCAAAACTGTTTGTTAACAAGAAATTTGTGGAGTGGTTGAAAAATGAGTTTTAATGACTCCAACCTAAGTGTATGTAAACTTCCGACTTCAACTGTATATATATATATATATATATATAAGTGGGGAGGGCAATTGGAGATATGGTGGGGGGGACATTTTTCTGTATGTATTTCTTAATGTTGTTTTCTTTTGAGTGGCAGCCCATAATACATGTGGAATAAACTGAACACATGCATTTATAATAATATCGTATCTGTAACCCCCCCCCCCAAAAAAAATGACAAGACAAGTAAAACCATGGTAAAAAAAGCTGGATGTTTCATATTAGTATGTACGATCTAATATAGGAAGTGTTGGGTTTATTACACTTTTCCTGGMTGATGTGTTGTCAATATGCAGTGGCACACAGCTACGATAATCGGATTTATGAAGACAACACTGTTTGTCCAGATATGCAAAAATCACAAGCTGTACATCCCAAAAGATTTCTTGATTTTCAAATGGCACGAGGCTCTGGTTTGAATACGTAGGGGAAATGTCATTGGATCATCAGTGTATTTGCGTTGACTTTGTTGTGACTGATATAATATTTTTCTTCTCATTTGTAAATACCGGTAGGCAGCTTTCTCTTCATTGTCATACACAAGTGAAGACTTACGTTGAGATATGGCACAGTTGTCCAACAGAGCTGTTGCCAGAGAATGTAATGTTKATTTCTCTACCATAACCCGCCTCCAATGCTTTTTTAGAGAATTTGTCAGTACATCTGACCGACATCACAACTGCAGACCACGTGTAACCATGCCAACCCTTGATCAGGCTTCTTCACTTGCGGGATTGTCTGAGACCAGCCACCTGGACAGCTAATCCCCTTTTGTGGGGAAAAACTCATTCTGATTGGCCGGGCCTGGATCCCCATTGGGTGGGCCTTGCTCCCAAGAGGGTGGGCCAATGCCCAGTCATGTGATATCCATAGATTAGGGCCTAATTKATTTATTTCAATTGATTCTGTAACTTTGTCCCAGAAGCATTTAACTGCAGGGCACTCCCACATCATATGTAGGAATGTGCTTACCTGATTTATTGGGAAACAGTAAACTTTTAGTGATTTGGGGCAAATTTAATCATAAAAAGTTTCCTTGATGTTAAATACAGTCTGTGAACAAACTTAAAATGTATAAGGTGAATACATTTTAACCTTTTACTGCAGTGGGCTAAGTCAAGGTCACACAGACTTGTTTCAGACTACGAATAAACAATCTACTTTGAAACAAAGTATACACCTCACACATATGGTTATGGGCTTAAAAATAATAAGCCACATGTACCATGTCATACATAGAGTTGAAATGTATTACTTTTTGAGTTTGCATACCAATATTACACTTTATATACATCACAGAAGACTGAAATATAACAAAACCGTTTGGCAAAGAAAACACCAGATTTTCTGCATTTAAAAATAAATATGATTGATTAATTATGAAAAATATGAATAACAATCCACCCTTGAGGCCACTAGGTCATTTGACTGCAGGAAAGYGCTACGTATGAATCATCCAGACTTTTTGATGAAAAACGGGCCTATGTGGATTCAACAACATTATCTTAGTTTAACACGACATTAGAGATATTATCAAAAGGGAATTTCATCTTCAATCGTAGGTTCAGTGTCCTGGGTCTTGGCAATGATGTATTCTGATCACTGAAGGGAACACCTGGAGATATACAAATACCGATCCATCTATGTATCCTAAGCGCAGTGATTTTATGCAGTTAAGGTGAGGATAGTGGCAGTGCACACYCAGTCACTCCCTAGACTACAGATTGTGACAATACACGTGTAAGAGGAGGGAGGTAATGAAGCTGTTGTTTTAAGAGCAGATACATCAAATGAACTTGTCAGAACCAATCAGATTTTAATGAAGGATTTCACCTTTTTAGTTCCGAACTGAAATAGAAAGATATAAATGTCATTTTCGTTTAATCCGTCCTACCGTGAAAATATTCATCTTATCACTTATCGGAGATTGGTGTGTCCTGACTGACGAGCCTTGGGAATGATTTTATATCATATTTCTAATTTCAAAAGGGTATGTTATTATGACACCTTATGAGCTATTTTCATCCAGAACATTATAATCCTGGAAAATGTCTTCCCTGGAAACAGCCGCAGGTTGACGTTTATTGGGATGAGTCTTGTCCTTGAGGCAGACTGAGCGATTTCTGCTAGATGGGCCAGGTGCAAAATCAAAATTTTGGCTATATTGTATAAAATCATGAAAACAAACATGTGGGTTAGCAGTGTGGTTACATTTGGGGTTAAGTTTAAAGTCAGATTTTATAACTTTGTGGCTGTGCCAGCTAGTCCCCACTCTGCAGAGCTGCCTCCAGAACAAGATTCAMGCCGAAAAACATTAGTGGACAGATGTGCAGTGCATAGTGATTAAGATGTGCATAGTTGACTGTTTCCTAGAAGCAACAGAATGTACAGAGAGAAGAGGAGACGTTTAAAGAGAAGATAATAGTAAAGGAACTAAGAGATGGGGACAGGAGAGACAAGAGGAGAGTAATATAGAGAAATAAAATAGCAGAGCTAAACAGATCTTGAATCTGGATACGATAGACAAAAGTGTGTCTGTCACCCTGGCCAGATAGTACAGCACAAGATGGATGATGTGTGCAAATGTGCTCGCGCTCATCCCATCACGCATAATGGACACTGGGATGATAACGGCCTCAGTGTGTGTGTGCGCGCCATGTGTGTGTGTGCGTGTCTGTGTGTGTTTGTGTTGGAATGATGAGTTAATGGGACCCCGGTAGTTTGTTTTCTCATTTCTATCCTCAATACCACCTGAATGCCATGGAGGATACAGATAGATGCAGTGCTTCTTCCTTATGCCTGTCACACAGTTGTGACTGTCACACAGTTGTGACAGTATGACAATAAGGATTTGACAGCCCTCTGAATTCCGGCATTATTATTGTTGAACCCTTCAATACTGAAAGTATTCATTTTGTCAAACAGGTGTACCCATATAAAGTTGATTTGTTTCCCTTCTCCCACTTTGCCAAAATCTTGGTGTGGAACATAGAAATGAAATAATGATGTCAGAATAGGTCTTACCAATGCTGCACATTCTTCCTGCCATTACATGTCTCCTTCTGGTTTGGGGGAAATTACCTGTACTTACCCCTCTCTCTCTGTTCACAACAAGTTGTTTGGTTTGTTTCTTACTTTTGGGAGTAAAAAGTAGTATATCAAAGTTAGCCTTTTATGTTTCTTCACATCTATGTATAGATCACAGAGTAGCTTCAGAAGCTGTTTGTATGCTACATCTGAAGACGTGCAGGTAAACATTGGTAACAGTGGGGGGTTAGAGACTCAAACCTGCTAGTAAGATGTGTCTGGAAATAAGGTGTTGTTTATTTCTGTATCAAAAGCACAGGAAAACAGCACATTGATGTACGCAATGAATCTGTGATCTGAGAAGTGTAAACTTGCAACTAGTACCAAAATTCATAACCGAAGTAAAGTCGGACAACGTTGTATACTTCTCTTTACCTGATCACTTGCATTTCTGTAGGACTTTTCTCAATATCAAAGTGCTTTATATTGTCTTGAGGTGACTCGCACCTTSGATCTACAAGTTGGACCTTCGATCTATCAGGACCCAAGATAAAAAGCTAGGATTCAGCCCTAAATGACTTGAAAGAGACCCAAAATCCACATAAAAAAGGTAAAAGAAAAGCAGCGAGCGCATCATTTGAAGCAGTAAACTGACCAGCTCGGTGCCCGTCCCCCGTTTTTCTCTTACCAGGACACAGCTTAACTTTATGCAGTAAGTCCTTTGAAGTTCATACTTCAAAGTACAACAACAACCGTGCTAACTATTCTCCAAGGATTTATCCTTCATTCCTTGCACAATGTACAGACTATTTTACATGAATGGAAACAGATACAAGGCAACCTATGTTCTTTTGCATCGTTTTCCTTCCGGTTACGTGTTTTGTATTTTCATGCAAATGTATAAATGTGTAATCTCTGAGATTTTRGGTTAAACCCAGGACTGTTCAATTTATCCTGATGTTACTTCATTGTTTTTTGTTCCTCTCCCTCTCTTCTCTCTCCTATCGGTGAAGGGTCGTTCATGAACGAACGGCTCTTTTTGAACAGATCTTTATGGTGAATGTCGGGAACTGAATCGTATCGGTGAAAGTGCTGTTCATTTGGCTCCCTCATTTGCATACTATTACTACTTCTTTTTGAGCTCAAAACAATGTTTTTCTGCAAATAAGTTACTAAATAATTCTCTAAAGAGGGTGACTCATCACTGCAGAAACAATAAAGGGTGAGGATTTTGATCGAAGAGCCCTTTGGGAGCCAAATAAGCCAGTTCTTTTACGTGAAGGAGCCAAATGAGCAGGCTCACCATCACTATCTTCTGTTTCTCTCTTTCTCAAACACAACTTGTCTTGTGTTTTGATTTGATTTACAAACTTACTCTCAGTGCACTTTGGCAATACCTTGTTTTATCAAGTAATTGGGGGCAGAGGGTAGGTCAACATGCTTTATACTTAGACGGTACAGACCATCTCTGAGATACAGTCGACATGTTGAGAATCTGACAGCAGGCTGAGGGGAATTTCTTCCAACTTAACGTCTACTACACCAGCGAAACCGACTTTTGCATCACTTACTATTCCCCACAATTTAACAGTAATTTGATGTGAGTGTTTCTGCCTGGCGTCTCACCGTGAACAGACAGGAGTGAAGAATTAAATGCCTGATAAATGAACTGAGAATCATCCTGAGTTGCTGAGGGGAAAACACAAGAGAACAGAACAGTGATGAGCTTTTTTCATTATTTTTTCAGTCTCTACCAAAAACCTCTTGACTTCTCACTCGTCTTTRTTTAATTGGCTATAACTCCGCAGAGTACAGGTCTAGATGTTTATTTTCCTTCAATTGTTGGGCGCCACTGTTGATGACAAGTTAAAAGCACTGCCAAAGAAGACATGCAAATTGCTTCAGCTTTCTCATTTTGTTCCACTGCCAGGTGGAGTTCTCGACGTGTCGTTGAAACAGAGGGTTGCCTCCCTCAGCCACAGAGCCTAAACAATGCATAATTTAAATTTATCTGATATGGTTCCCATTGTCAGCCGACGTTGAGCCCCGAACATCAAATGTGGCACCCCGTAAAAGCAGTGGGTAGGTTATTCATAATTCATTAATCATTACTCCATTCATAAGATGTTTAATATAGGTCCTTATAAACCATTTACTAATCATTAGTTAAGTATTGTTGGGTGGCTTCATCTAAAGTGTGGGCTTTTATACTTATAAATGTTTTGAGTGACCAGTGGCATACCACCCTGCATCCCACTGCTGGCTTGCCTCTGAAGCTAAGCAGGGTTGGTCCTGGTCAGTCACTGGATGGGAGACCAGATGCTGCTGGAAGTGGTGATGGAGGGCCAGGAGAAGGAAGTATTTCCTCTGGTCTAAAAAAAAATCTCCCAATGCCCTGGGGCAGTGATTCGGGACATAACCCTGTGTAGGGTGCCATCTTTCGGAAGGGATATTAAACGGGTGTCCTGACTCTTTGTGGTCACTAAAGATCCCATGGCACTTATCGTAAGAGTAGGGCTGTTAACACTGGTGTCCTGGCTAAATTACCAATCTGATCCTCATACCATCATGGCCACCTAATCATCCCCAGCTGCCAATTAGCTCATTCCTCCCCCCTGTAACTATTCCCCAGGTCGTTGCTGTAAATGAGAATGTGTTCTCAGTCAAACTCAGTCAACCTGGTAAAGGAACAGTTAGAATGTGGATATTTTGCTAATGTTGTCAAAAAGAACTAATCATAAAACAGGGAGATGTAGACTGCACCAGACCGGACAGTTTTTCTCTAGTGGATTTTTATTCTTTCATTATTACTGATATGTGATGGAGGTAGACATGTGACTTGTACACTATAACCTTAAAATGCCTCCAGTGCTTCAGTCTTTTAACCACAGACTATTTTCACACATGGCTTTGTTTGGCGGCACCTTTACTGAGCCTTTAAGGGTAGTAACTCTTTAAACCTAATGGGCAAGTTCAGAGAAATAATGCATTCAGATATTTGCTTCCTTACCTTGTAAGCAGTCTATGAACTGCTCTAACATGCAACCCTCACCGGCCACGTTGTGAACGCAAGCGTTGCAAAATATATCTACACATACAGTTGAAGTCGGATGTTTACATTCACCTTAGCCAAATACATTTAAACTCAGTTTTTCACAATCCCTGACATTTAACCCTAGTAAAAAATCCCTGTTTTAGGTCAGTTAGGATCACCACTTTATTTTAAGAATGTGAAATGTCAGAATAATAGTATACAGAATGATGTATTTCAGCTTTTATTTCTTTCATCACATTCCCAGTGGGTTAGAAGTTTACATACACTCAGTGAGTATTTGGTAGAATTGCCTTTAGCTTGTTTAACTTGGGTCAAACGTTTCAGGTAGCCTTCCACAAGCTTCCCACAATAAGTTGAGTGAATTTTGGCCCATTCCTCTTGACAGAGCTGGTGTAACGGAGTCAGGTTTGTAGGCCTCCTTGCTTGCACAAGCGTTTTCAGTTCTGCCCACACATTTTCTATAGGATTGAGGTCAGGGCTTTATGATGGCCACTCCAATACCTTGACTTTGTTGTCCTTAAGCCAGTTTGCCACAACACAACTTGCCACAACTGGAAGTATGCTTGGGGTCATTGTCCATTTGGAAGACKCATTTTCGACCAAGCTTTAACTTCCTGACTGATGTCTTGAGATGTTGCTTCAAAATATCCACATAATTTTCCTCCCTCATGATGCCATCTATTTTGTGAAGTGCACCAGTCCCTCCTGCAGCAAAGCACCCRCACAGCATGATGCTGCCACCCCCGTGCTTCACGGTTAGGATGGCGTTCTTCGGCTTGCAAGCCTCCCCCTTTTTTCCTCCAAACACAATGATGGTCATTATGGCCAAACAGTTATAATTTTGTTTCATCAGACAAGAGGACAATTCTTCAAAAGGTCTTTGTCCCCATGTGCAGTTGCAAACCGTAGTCTGGCTTTTTTATGGCAGTTTTGGAGCAGTGGTTTCTTCTTTGCTGAGCGGCCTTTCAGGTTATGTCGAAATAGMACTCGTTTTYCTGTGGATATAGATACTTATGTACCTGTTTCCTCCAGCATCTTCACAAGGTCCTTTGCTGTTGTTCTGGGTTTGATTTGCACTTTTCGCACCAAAGTATGTTCATCTCTAGGAGACAGAATGTGTCTCCTTCCTGAGCGGTATGACAGCTGCGCGGTCCCATGGTGTTTATACTTGCGTACTATTGTTTGGACAGATGAACGTGGTACCTTCAGGCATTTGGAAATTGCCCCAAGGATGAACCAGACTTGTGGAGGTCTACAATTTTTTGGGATTTGGCTGATTTCTTTAGATTTTCCCATGATGTCAAGCAAAGAGGCACTGAGGTTGAAGGTAGGTGTAACGACTGTCTTCGGGTGAAAGAGAGGAGGACCAAGATGCAGCATGAATATCATCCATATTTAATGGGAAATACTTAAACACCGAACAAAACAACAAACCGACAAAAAGGAACGAAGACGATACAGTCCCGTAACGTGAACACTAACACAGGAAACACTGGAACAGGAACAATCACCCACAAACAAACAGTGAAAACAGGCTACCTTAATATGGTTCCCAATCAGAGACAATGACAAACCCCTGCCTCTGACTGAGAACCATATTAGGCCAAACAACAAACCCAACATAGAAACACAAAACATAGAATGCCCACTCACCCACGTCCTGACCAACTAAACAAAGACTAAACAAAGGAAATAAGGTCAGGAACGTGACAGTAGGCCCTGTCTCTTATACACATCTACAAGCTGTTTAAAGGCACAGTCAGCTTAGTGTATGTAAACTTCTGACCCACTGGAATTGTGATACAGTGAATTATAAGTGAAATAATCCGTCTGTAAACATTGTTTGGAAAAATGACTTGTGTCATGCACAAAGTAAATGTCCTAACCGACTTTCCAAAACTATAGTTTGTTAACAAGAAATGTGTGGAGGTTGAAAAATGAGTTTTAATGACTCCAACCTAAGTGTATGTAAACTTCCGACTTCAACTCTACATGTTATTTAATAATTTCACCRATATCGCTCGCACGAATGAGRGTCTGCGTAGCTAAGCGCTAAAATAGAACTTGGTTATATTTTAGACGCTCCACAAGTCCCGTCCTTTTTGGATATCAGAAAGARACAAGCCCACGTGGATGCTTGAAAGACAAATGAGGGGAAATGAATTAAAGATAACTAACTAAAAACTAACTAGGTTTCCCTTTTTATCTATGGATTAAATGACAGAAACACCCGAGGTTGAGAAACACCTGATTTTGACCCTTTGGTCAAAATTCTACAAAGAACCAGCTAAAAAGAGGACCATATGCATGTCAGGTAAAATAACAAAGCAATGTTCTTCTCCCAGGACAAACAAATTTCTATTCATGTTTCTTGTGCGTTCCGACCTGCCACCCAAATGAATATAGTTGGTTCACAGTTGGTTTTGATATTTTAACCTGCATGTCTGGTGTGGATGGACAAAATCAACATAAGAACGATGCCACAACATGTTAATCTCTCGTGTAGAATCTGTCGCAATGGCATGGAATGCATAGGTCACGGGTGTCAAACACATTCTGCACAGCAGGTCGCATACGGTCTTCACAGAGGTCTGGAGGGATGCATTTAAAATGTAGTATATTTCCTCCCCATCAACATTTTCTAAAAATAGTCCTCTATCCACCGCTTTTAGAATATTCAATGCTCCCTGACTGTCTGTTTTGATGACTGTTAGCAAGCTGGGTGAATTGAAGAGACTATAAATGTAGGTCTATGATCATTTCAACACAGTTACGATTTTGTTTTCGTKATTTTAATGTCGATTAAGATGTTTCTTTAAATAACAAACTCAAATCACCTGCGGGACGGATTGAATGGGATCCGACCCACTGYCAGTGTGTTTTAGGGTGGAGATTTTGCAAAACAGAACTCACAATTTCTAACACGTTTGAACCAAGAAATMAATCACGCTGCTTACCAAATGACGCTAGATTTTAGGTCTGGGTTAACCGAGATTTGACTACTCTAAGGAGTGACTGCAATCAACACTTTGGTTTGGAGGAAAAGTCACTGGCAAGAATTGCTTATGTTAGCGTTTTTGGACAAACATATTATTTTACTCAGGAGTGAGACTGTTCTGGAATAAAATGTTCAATATATTGTCTTAAACATCCTCTTTATTGTGTGCTTGTTGTTTAACCATTGATATGTTCTATGGGCCATTTTGAGACCTTACGGAGCATCAGGTACTGCTGGAATGTCTACCAATGGCATCTCCATCTTTTTGTGGGAATTTACACTGGTCCCTCAAAACATTTATAAAGTATAAATAGCCRGCGCTTTAGATGAGGCCAAGCAAAAAAAAACGTAACTAATGATTAGAAAATGATTTATAAGGACACATATTAAACATCTCATTAATTATCTTATAAATGATTATTAAACACTTTAAAAGTTGTTTATACATGTGTGAATAACTACGTTATTAATATTTACAAATGTGTGAGTAATGATGAATAAGCTATTTACTAATCCATTATAAATGCTTTATTACGTGGAGTCATTATAAAACGTAACCAAACAGTGTGTAGGCCGGATTGGTCACGTGCACACGGTACAGTGAAAGGCTTGCAAAGTGAAAAATAAAGTACACATTATTCTGAGAGGGGTCTTTGTTCACTTTTAGAATCCCCAAATGAAACATTGAAATGTGACACACTCTTAGCTGAAATTGCAACCCTTGGTAGGTCTATAAATGTGCATTTCAGGTCAGAGGGAGGCTAACAAATAAACACAGGATGAACAATGAGACCTATTTCTTATCACCCTAATCCAGTRCTTTCTAAATGCCTAATACGAAAACGTGATGTCCCTGTGTGATGGAGGGAGTGTAAAACCAGAGATAACATCAATTTATATACATGAGCACAAATTACAACGGCCTCTTCTCTCCTCACAGACAAGGCACTAGCATTTTCCACTCATCTCAAGTCTGACCACCTGCGTATGCCCGTCACTGTTATAAATAGCTCCCTTGATGACACTATAGTGCATTAAAATCCCACTGGCTGTCATGTAAATCTCCAGCCAACACTAGACATGGAGCTCCACCAGTAAGTGCTGAAGAGGAAGTGTAATTCTAGCAGAGGGTACAGGAAGGATGGCATGGTCCTGACAGCTTTGAGTGTTCTCTTTATTTACACACCGCTGCTTGGACCACCTGCTACAGAAACAGCTCTGGAGAGCCTGGTGATATACTGGACACACACACACACACAATTCACCAAACTGAGGAATCCATTGTGCATTTGACAATTCTGTTCTGACACAGAATAGGTCATTCTATCTGTTCATTTGCTGGAAGGCATTGCCATGTTAATGGGCTGTTGACTTACCTGTCATACTTTCAGGTATAATCTGTTTATAGAGAGAGATACATGTAGGTACAATACATATATTTTTTWATGTATTTAACTAGGCAAGTCAGTTAAGAACAAATTCTTATTTTCAATGACAGCCTAGGAACAGTGGGTTAACTGCCTTGTTCAGGGGCAGAAAGACTTTTACCTTGTCAGCTCAGGGATTCGATCTTGCAACCTTTTGGTTACTAGTCCGATGCTCTAACCACTAGGCTACCTGCAATATTACCTMCGTTGTGTGTGTGCATGCATTCGCTCTGCTACATACACATTCTCGTGACAGTGTTTCAGGGGTGGGATGGCTGCACCACYGGAGACAATGATGAATCTGTTAACAGAGTGTACCTCCAAGGCTCCTGATCTTTGTAGGTATATCACATAACTTTCTCCTCAGCTTTTAAATGTGAGCTCAGCATTAAACGAGTATGGAACAGCTTTCAGAAGCTAGTCTGACAGCYATAGAGAGAGCAGAGAGAGAGAGAGAGAGAGTGGGGAGCAAAAGAGATATGGCGAGAGAGAGACCAGATGAGAGATAACATTTGTGGCCAGGTAATGTAACACAGAAGCTGAGGCTCAGTTCACTAGAGAAGTAGAGTGCTGTGTGCAAGCCTGGATCATGGTATAAGGTATATGGTATAAGGTATATGGTATAAGGTATATGGTATAAGGTATATGGTAAGACATGCAGGTATACAATTGGGAGATGTATTTTTGAGAATCTGTGATGAGAAGGGAAGAATGAACGAAAGACAATTGTGTATTTTCTGAAATAAATAGTTGCCTTTGTCATGAAATGACCAGTTGCRTTGTGGTCCTGTGTAGCTCAGTTGGTAGAGCATGGCCCTTGTAACGCCAGYGTCGTGGGTTTGATTCCCGGAACCACCTATACATAAAATGCATGCAAGCATGACTGTACAAAAAAAGTGTCTGCTAAATGGCATATAGTATGTACTCAATGAGAGAGAGTCACTGATGTAAGCACAAAGGCGTAGTCCTATGCACACGTGTGTTAGTGTGCATGCACATGAGAGAGACAAAAGGGGGATTTTTCACTGAGAACTGGACCGATAAACTAATGCAGGACAGAAAAAGATTGAAAGGAGAAAGATGTAAAGAAAGATTAAAAGAGTAACTARGTGTCATTCCAGTGAGTACAAAGGCCCTGCCAGTATGACGTCCCCATCTCTCATAGTGTGRCACCTGAGTACTCTCTAGGACGAGTGGCACCTGTGGTGCCAGGGCCTACCAGGTCACTCTCAGCCACTATACCCGCCATAATGACCACCGTTGCCATGGGCGACAAAAYCCAAGCCTAAATGGCCTTCTAAAAGAGCCCAGAAAGGTGTGCTTGTGTGTGTAAGGCAGTGTGGTAGGATAACACTGTTAATACACACCAACACAGTGAAGAAGGCATTAACCAAATAGCTACCCGGACTATCTGCATTGAACCCCCTTTGCACTAACTTCTTTGATTCATCACATACYCTGCTGCTTATTATCCATTCTGTTGCCTAGTCACCTGTACTTCCAGCGGCTATGCATTCACAATCCCAAATGAGCTGCCTTTCCCATTGGCAAATGCACAGGTGTAGCGCACAATACGTCCCCATACTTCCCTGCGCTCTATAGATTCTAGAGAGGCGGGAGTCCCACAGGATATGCTGGATCACATATGGCTATTAAGGCTGTAGCCTGCCTGTGCAGTGGCCTGTGTTTGAGAGGGATCAGGGGGAGAGCTGGGCCCCTGCGTACTTAATTGTCTGTTTTATAAGGGACCATCATTGTCCATGTCACCGTGGGGGAGTCGCGGGCTGAGCCATTACAGCTTCATCTGGCCTTGACTAATTGTGCCTGCATCTCTCCTCCACTTCTCCTCAACATTCACCAGCTGAAAAGAGGGAGAGAGGAGAAGAGGGAGAGAGACGTGAAAGTGAGAGGGAAAGACAAGCATCGACAATGACTGAGAAAGAGTGTAATTGAAAGGGAGTGAGGGACGGAGAGAGAAAGATAGAAATGGAAGTACAGTGTGAGATGAATGATGACTAAGAAGGCACAACACGTTACAAAGCGCACCTCATGTCCAGTCAAGGTGAACTATTAAACTTGTTGTATTCTCCCTCTAGTTTTAGCTTTAATGAAAGACAGATGTGTGTGCTAGTGCTTCATTTCTACTGTGATCAGCCCCTGAGAAAGAGAGAGGGARGACACAAGGGAAGAATGGATGAGAGAAAAAGAGGAGGCTATGATAGAGAGTGGACATCAGACCTCTGACATTCATCCCTTTATTTCTCCCTCTTTATTTTCCTTCCTTTGTTTGATTTTGTCATTTTTTCTCCTTTTCTTAACTGATTAGTGTATACCTGTCAACACCTGCTATATTTCTCTGACGAGGCGTTTGTTGGTTATTAYGCGCCCAGACAAATTTGCTTTTAATTGATTAACGGGGCCCACTCTGGGACGTGTTTGTGCAGAGCTGAGTAGCTTTTTAATTAAGACTATTAAGTAAACAGGTTTCCAGTACGGACAAACTGTGTGTCTCAAATAGCACCCTATTCCCTACATAGTGCACTACTTTTGACCAGAGCCATATGGGCCCTGGTCAAAAGCAGTGCCCTATATAGGAAATAGGGTTCAATTTGGGATGATTCCATGGAAGAAGAATTAGCAGCTCTACTTTGGCAGTTCCCTGGCTTTGAACTGTTAGTAATGAGTGTATTGTCAGAGGATTATGATTCTGCTGGCACACTGTCAATCAAGAGGCGGAAGCGAGACTCTAAAGTGACCRAAGTATTATGTTGTATAGAACTGTAGCCAGGAAAGTGTCAGAGGAGCTATACAGATATAAGCCTGTTTTAGAGGCATGACATTATTACATTACCAAAGGAAATTTCCAACATGTATGATACCCACGCAAGGCTCTCAAATGGCTCATTTGAAGATTTCATTAAACCAATGGTCTTTCACATCTCCAGTCGGGTGTAAAATGTGCAAATWAACGAATATTCTGTTTTTGTGATTCAATAGTGGTTGGTTCCAGGACTGGGGTCAATTTGAATTGAAGGCAGTCAATTCAGGAAGTAAACTTAAACAATTAAAAATGAGGAGTACAAGCTATTTATTTAACAAATACTTAAAATGTTTATTAAAATCACTTCCTGAATTGACTGCCTTCAATTCGAATTGACCCGATTGGTTCCTTGGGTATAATCCAAAGAATGAAACATAAAACATAAACATTTCCCCAATGAAGTAATTKATTTATTATACTACTGGCATACATTTCTTAGATTAATCTTTATTTTGCATATGCTGCATAGGAAGTTGCGGCAGWAAATAGGGACCCTAATTCCTTGTCATATGATCAGAAAAACCCTCTGGGCCATTTATACAACCACACAAATATAGAACAACTGTCTCAAACTCTTCTACTCACCAGGAACTGACATGGGTACTGTGTAAATAGATAATAGCCATATTAAAGAGGGCTTGTAAAATCTTAATCATAGCTTATCATTAGCATGGCCTGAGCGCTCAGCCTCAGTCGGAGTTTCATAAATTCTTCATTCACTACAAGATGTAATGAAATCTTTTTTGTAATTTTCCCCATCAATAATTTGGAAGGCCTTGTCGAATGCCTTTCAGAGTCTATGTAAATGGTGCCCGACTAGAAATCCTACACTATAAATGTTGCATGCTGCTCTGTTAGGCTGATTTAACAAGGGCAGGTATTTAATGAGCTGATCGCCCTCCGAATGGTCAATATTTAATCCACTATATTACCTCAGTCGATTTAGAGGGGTTAGTAACTTTGCAAAGCCCAAGTACTCTCCACCCGCTGGGTAGAACATTCATTGATTTGAGAGTTGGAGCGGTGAAGAGGGAGAAGGAGAGAAGTTGGATCTCTGGTGAAAACTGTGTAGAAATTCTAACTATGTGGAATCTGACYATGAATTCAAAGCTAAAAAGAAAGGCTCTAAATAGTGACCCGGTATGGTTCAGATGATTCAATACAATTACAACACCTTATGGACGTTTTTATACAGTAGTCCATCATAAGTGCTCATTAGTGCAGCAAGACCCACTTACGTACAAAAACCTCCACTCGATAGTTCACCCTAGAACTCTTTCATTTTCATTCTTCGGTATTAATCAACTCTCTCCTACTACTATACTCAGTGTGAAGTGTATATTATGCTCTGTGTGAATGTATATTATGCTCTGTGTGAAGGTGTATATTATGCTCCACGAAACTGGGCGAATCAAACAAAATGCCCATAACAGGAATTAACAACACGCTATTACCACCGTCAACACAGTGGGAAAAAATAATCAAGCCCGCACAAAGAGCAGGCGGGCCTACCGGCTTAAATAGCCCAACTCAAAATCTAAACAGGAAACAGGTGAAACAAATCAGACAAAAAACCAACAGAAAAGGGAAAAGGGATCGGTGGCAGCTAGTAGGCCGGTGACGGCGACCGCCGAGCGCCACCCGAACAGGAAGCGGAGCCACCTTCGGTAGGAATCCTGACAGCTCTTTGTGAAGTGTATATTATGCTCTGTGTGAAGTGTGGTATTATGCTCTGTGTGAAGTGGTATATTATGCTCTGTGAAAGTGTATTTATGCTCTGTGTGAAGTGTATATTAGCTCTGTGTGAAGTATATATTATGCTCTGTGTGAAGTGTGTATTATGCTCTGTGTGAAGTGTATATTATGCTCTGTGTTGAGGTGGTATTATGCTCTGTGAGTGATATATTCTGTGTGAAGTGTATATTATTGCTCTGTGTGAAGTGTATATTATGCTCTGTGTGAAGTATATATTATGCTCTGTGTGAAGTGTATATTATGCTCTGTGTGAAAGTGTATATTTATGCTCTGTGTGAAGTGTATATTATGCTCTGTGTTGAAGTGTTTTATTATGCTCTGTGTGAAGTGTATATTATGTTCAGTGTGAGTGTATATTACGCTCAGTGTGAAATGTATATTACGCTCAGTGTGAAATGTTTATGTAACGATCAGTGTGAAGTGTGATATTACGCTCTGTGTGAAGTTGTATATTACGCTCTGTGTGAATGTATATTACGCTCTGTGTGAAGTGTATATTATGCTCTGTGTGAAGTGTATATTACGCTCTGTGTGAAGTGTATATTATGCTCTGTGTGAAGTGTATATTATGCTCTGTGTGAAGTGTATATTATGCTTTGTGTGAAGTGTGAGTAACAGTTCCAAGTACAGGTAGCTCGCTCCCAATCTCCTGAGAACTTGTCACATCAGATCTTTTTCAGAACTGATCTGATTGGGCAAAATACCAATTAGTGAAAAGAATATTAGAATTGGGCTGCCTGTCTAAATCTAGCCTTAGTTATTGCTTGCTTTTCTAAGTCTTCCAAACTTGCCAGAAGGCATGCCAGCTAAGATAGTTATACAAGCTAACTACTCTAACTTGGATTGATAGCCTGAAATGAAAGGGCTTTAGTTTTTTTATGTATAATTTCTTACATTGCTAGACCAGAAAATCATAAGTGTTATTACATACAGCCGGGAAGAACTATTAGATATCAACTTACCAGCACTACGACCAGGAATGCGACTTGCCCAAAGCGGATCCTTTGTCCGAACTACCCAGGGCATTTGAGCTGATTCCAGAGGCTGACCCAAAACAATGCCGCCAGAGAAGAGGTAGACGGAGCGGTCTTCTGGTCAGACTTCGGAGGCGCGCACACCACCCACTGCTTCCGAGTATATTACTCGCTAATGTCCAGTCTCTAGATAACAAGGTAGACAAAATTAGGGCAAGGGGTGCTTTCCAGAGAGACATCAGGGATTGTAGAACATACTCATGGAAACATGGCTRTCTCGGGATATGCTGTCGGAGTCTGTACACCTGGATTCTTTGTACGTTGTGCAGACAGGAATAAACATCTCTCAGGGAAGAAGAAGGGCGGGGTTGTATGTTTCATGATTAACGACTTATGGTGTAATTGTAACAACATACAGGAACTCAAGTCCTTTTGTTCACCTGACCTAGAATTCGTCATAATCAAATGCCGACTGTATTATCTCCCAAGAGAATTGTCCTCGGTCATTGTCACAGTCGTGTATATCCCCCCTCAAGCCTATACCATGACGACCCTCAAGGAACTTCATTGGACTTTATGCAAACTGGAAACCATATATCCTGAAAATGCATTTATTGCAGCTGGGGACTTTAACAAAGAAAATTTGACTGTAGTACTCACGCTGGCAAACCTCTGGATCACTTCTACTCTAACTTCCGCGATGCATAGAAGGACTCCCCCGCCCTCCTTTCTGCAAATCTGACCACGACTCCATTTTGATCCTCCCTTCCCATAGGCAGAAACTCAAACAGGATGTACCCGTGCTAAGAACTATTCAACGTTGGTCTGACCAATCAGAATCCACGCTTCAAGATTGTTTTGCTCAAGTGGACTGGGACATGTTCCAGGTAGCCTCAGAGATTTATATTGACCTATAGGCTGATTTGGGGAGTGAGTTTATAGGAGATGTTGTACCCACTGTGACTATTAAAACCTACCCTAACCAGAAACCGTGGATATAGGGCGGCATTCGCGCAAAACTGAAAGCACGAACCACTACATTTAACCATGGAAAGGTGACTGGGAATATGGCCGAATACAAACAGTGTAGTTATTCCCTCTGTAAGGCTATCAAACATGCGAAATGTCAGTATAAAGACAAAGTGGAGTCACAATTCAATGGCTCAGACACGAGACGTATGTAGCAGGGTCTACAGACAATCACGGACTACACAATAAAAACCAGCCACGCCACAGACACCGACGTCTTGCTTCCAGACAAACAAAACACCTTCTTTGCCCACTTTGAGGATAATACAGTGCCACCGCCGTGGCCCGCTATCAAGGACTGAGGGCTCAGCTTCCCCGTGGCAGACGTGAGTAAGACATTTAAATGTGTTAACCCTRGCAATGCTGCCGGCCCAGACACCATCCCTAGCCGCATCCTCAGAGCATGCGCAGYCCAGCTGGCTGGTGTGTTTACGGATATATTCAATCTCTCCCTATCCCAGTCTGCTGTTCCCACATGCTTCAAGATGGTCACCATTGTTCCTTGACCCAAGAAGGCAAAGGTAACTGAACTAAATGACTATCGCCCCGTAGCACTCACTTCTGTCATTATGAYGTGCTTTGAGAGGCTAGTCAAGGATCATATCACCTCAACCTTACCTGTCACCCMAGACCCACTTCAATTTGCTTACAGCTCCAATAGGTCCACAGACYATGCAATCTCCATAACGCTGRACATTGCCCTATCCCATCTGGACAAGAGGAATACCATTCAACACCATAGTACCCTCCAAGCTCATCATTAAGCTTGAGGCCCTGGGTCTCAACCCCACCCTGTGCAATTGGGTCCTTAACTTCCTGACAGGTCGCCCCCWGGTGGMGAAGGTAGGTAACAACATCTCCACTTCGCTGATCCTCAACACTGGGGCCCCACAAGGGTGTYTGCTCAGCCCCCTCCTCTACTCCCTGTTCACACATGTCTGCGTMGCCATGCATGCCTCCAACTCAATCATCAAGTTTGCAGACGACACAACAGTAGTAGGCTTGATAWCCATCAACGATGAGACAGCCTACAGGGGAGGTGAYGGCACTCGGAGTGTGGTGTCAGCAAAACAACCTCCCACTCAACGTCAACAAAACAAAGGAGATGATRGTGAACTTCAGGAAACAGCAGAAGGAGCACCCCCCCTCCCCCTATCCACATTGACAGCAGTTGAGAAGGTGGAAAGTTTTAAGTTCCTCGGCGTACACATCATGGACAAACTGAAATGGTCCACCCACACAGACAGTGTGGTAAAGAAGGCACAACAGCGCCTCTTCATCCTCAGGAGGCTGAAGAAATTTGGTTTGTCACCTTAAACCCTCACAATTTTTTACAGATGCATAATTGAGAGCATCCTGTCGGGCTGTATCACCGCCTGGTATGGTAACTACACCTCCCACAACTGCAAGGCTCTCCAGAGGGTGGTGCGTTCTGCACAACGCTTTACCGGGGGCAAACTACCTGCCCTCTAGGACACCTACAACACCTGATGTCACAGGAAGGCCAAAAAGATCATAAAGGACAACAACCACCCGAGCCACTGCCTGTTCACCCCTCTACCATCCAGAAGGTCAGTACAGGTGKATCAAAGCTGGGACCGAGAGACTGAAAAACAGCTCAAGGCCATCACTAACACATCACTAACACAGAGAGGCTGCTGTCTACATACAGATTTGAAATCATTGGCCACTTTAATAAATGGATCACTAGTCACTTTAAAAATGCCACTTTAATGCTTACCTATCTTGCATTACTCATCTGATATGTACACAACCATTCAAAAGTTTGGGGTCACTTCTCCACACAATACCCCATAATGACAAAGCGAAAACAGCTTTTTAGACATATTTGGAGTCCACCTGTGGTAAATTCAATTGATTGGACATGATTTGGAAAGGCACACATCTGTCTATATAAGGTCCCACAGTTGACAATGGATGTCAGAGTAAAAACAAAGCCAATATGTCAAAGGAATTGTCTGTAGAGCTCCAAGGATTGTGTCGAGGCACAGATCTGGGGAATGGTACCAAAATATTTCTGCAACATTGAAGGTCCKCAAGAACACAGTGGCCTCCATCATTCTTAAATGGAAGAAGTTTGGAACCACCAAGACTCTTCCTACAGTTGTCCGCCCGGGCAAACTGAGCAATCAGAGGAGAAGGGCCTTGGTCAGGGAGTTGTCCATCACTCTGACAGAGGTCTAGAATTCCTCTGTGGAGATGGGAGAACCTTCCAGAAGGACAACCATCTCTGCAYCACTSCACCAATCAGGCCTTTATGGTAGAGTGGCCAGATGGYAGCCACTCCTCAGTAAAAGGCACATGACACCTCGCTTGGAGTTTGCCAAAAGACACCTAAAGACTCTCAGCCATGAGAMACAAGATTCTCTGGTCTGAAGAAACCAAGATTCAACTCTTTGGCCTGAATGCCAAATGCATCATCTGGAGGAAACCTGGCACCATCCCTACGGTGAAGCATGGTGGTGGCAGCATCATGCTTGTGGGGGTGTTTTTCAGCGGCAGGGACTGGTCAGACTAGTCAGGATCGAGGCAAAGATGAATGGAGCAAAGTAAAGAGAGATCCTTGATGAAAACCTGCTCCAGAGTGCTCAGGACCTCAGACTGGGGTGAAGGTTCACCATCCAACAGGACAACGACCCTAAGCACACAGCCAAGACAATGCAGGAGTGGCTTCGAGACAAGTCTCCGAATGTCCTTGGGAGCCCGGACTTGAACCCTATTGAACATCTCTGGACAGACCTGAAATAGCTGTGCAGCAACACTCCCCATCCAACCTGACAGAGCTTGAGAGGATCTGCAGAGAAGAATTGGAGAAACTCCCCAAATACAGGTGTGCCAAGCTTGTAGAGTCATACCAAAGAAGACTCGAGGCTATAATTGCTGCCAAAGGTGCTTCAACAATGTACTGAGTAAAGGGTCTGAATACTTATGTAAATGTACTTTTTCATTTTTTATTTTGAATAAATAGCAAACATTTCTAAACCTGTTTTTGCTTTGTCATTATGGGGTATTGTGTGTGGAAAAAAACTATTGAATTAATTACAGAAAAAGGCTGTAACCTAACAATGTGGAAAATGTCAAGGGGTCTGAATACTTTACGAAGGCACTGCATATATTTCTAAATAGGACAAATCTGAGGGGGCACATGCCCCTCTGCCCCCTATGGGCATGACACCTCTGGTTGGGCCTTCCAACTCCTCTTCACTCCATGTTAATGGCAGCACTAATGGTACTGCAAGAGCGCAAAGTCATGAATATGCATCCTCCTCACCGCTGATAGTTTTTCAGAAGCCCGGTCCGCAGAAATAGAAAAAAGGAACAACAAATAATATCTCACTGTAATTGGCTGTCTGGCAAGGTAATATGCAAATATGTGCTCTTTAGCGAGGCCTTTGTAGTGCGTGGAGAGTTTTTGAAACATGGAAATAGAGGTACTAGGACTTGATTAGAGTGTTCATTAGCATTGGGCTGGTGGACACTCCCTGTGGTAACAATGTATTGTACTGAAGAATGTTCTCTCATGTACAAATGCTGTGTTTATGCAAGAAAAATATTTGTACTTATTCTGCTGGTTATAACAAGTTAGGTCATATTGTTGCTGTTGTTTTGAAGTGCTACCCAAAGCTATAACAATAATTGAAAAAAGTAAGTTGCATAGTAAATCATAGCAAATGTGGATTATTCTATTGTTTACTGCAATTTGTAACATTATGTGAACTTAAATGCACCCATTTTGCTGATGCCAATATTAATATGATTACATCTAGAACTTAATTTGTTTGATGGATCTTCAAACTGTACATTTCTGTCGAATGAGTGATGGAAACTAATAAATATGTCAGCATTTATTTGACAAGTTGGCAGCAGCTGTCTTGCTTTTGCCTGCCATCACACCGATCAATGCAGTTTAATCTACTGTGGGTATTTTGACTGTAGTTAAATTAACACACATTATGATCGGTAAACAGATGAGCAGTCAGTCGATATTGCATCATCTCTAGGGCCTACCTCATATCCTGTTGGTGACAGGTCCCTCACCATTCATKCTGTTCTGTTTGTTTAGTCTTGGAGTACAGTAGTTGTCTGATGAGCATATTGAAAATATTCTTGGAATGGTTATTTTGGTGTTGCCAAATGTTGGCTTTATTAATAGATGAGAAATTGCTTGATTCATTCAGACTGCTGAAATGTGAGTGAATAAATGGATGGTTAGCTTAGTTTTCTATTAGTTGTCTCAAAATTTTCATAATTTCTTCTCTACTTGGAAAGAGTAAGACAGCTGCTCCATCACTGATTAAGTGAGTGCTCTGACTGCCTCAAACACTCACATCCCCACTCTCCACATGCCCAGGACCTTGACTCCGACTCTCCAAACATCACAGTGATTCACACAGCCGAAGGCGGGGTACCCAGTGTTCCTCATCTGCATATCCATGGCTCTGCATTTCTCCTCGTTTTCCACATTAAAAGAGTCACCACACACTAATTAGACTTCCTGGGTCAGAGYTCAGGGAGCTGGAGGAGAGAGAAAGAGATAGAGCTCATCCCTCCATCCTCTAGGGAGGAAAGGAAGATGTGGCTTTCTGAAAGCTTCTGAAGGTTTTTATTTTTCCAGACATCAGGGCTTGGTCATGTGGATAGCAGCATGCTGACAACTCGATTGGTCCTTGGGGACTGTTGTTTGAGTCTGTGTGCATAGGCCTACTGTACGTGTCCTGATGTGTACTGTTTGTCCCCAGGTGCAGAGTATGTGGGTAGATGTGCTTGAGTAGGAATTGGTGAAGATAGCAAGGAAAAACAGTCTTGGTATAATTGTAGTACAACCATAGCCCTATCAACATCATAGACACCATCATCATCATAAGCAGTACATAGTGATAGGAATAAGTGGACGATGTCAGCGCTATGGAAAACTCTCGATGACACATGAACCCYGAAGTAATTGAATTTGAAGCGCACCATATTGCTGAATGGGGTTGAACGGCAGCGAGAAATGGATCACGGTGAAAGTGGCCGTAACTGGGCAAAGGAACATTGTCGATGTAGTTGTTTTCATCCTTCCTGAGAGAGTCAACCTTAACATCTATGGTATGAGGACACGGGCCTTCTCGTAGCCTGCCAGGCCGTGATTGGTCTGTGTCATCGCGACGTGACGACAAATCTAGTAGTCGGAATGGATCACTAATTAATTGAATATCTCGATTTGTAGCGAACTTTAAAATAATTCACCGTGGGGATCGAACTTCATCATAAGACATTTTTGGGGGTCCATTCTCCCGATTGTTTTCTCCCCAATTTCGTGGTATCCACTTGGTAGTTACAGTCTTGTCTCATCGCTGCAACTCCCGTACGGACTCAGGAGATGCGAAGGTCGAGAGCCATGCGTCCTCCGAAACACAACCCAACCAAGCCACACTYCTTTTTGACACAATGCCCGCTTAATCTGGAAGTCAGCCACACCAATGTGTCAGAGGAAACACCGTACACCTGGTGACCGTGTCAGCATGCATGCGCCCGGCCCGCCACAGGAGTCGCTAGAGCGCGATGGGACAAGGACATCCCTGCCGGCCAAACCCTCCCCTAACCTGGACGATGCTGGGCCAATTGTGCGCCGCCCCATGGTCTCCCMGTCGCGGCCGGCTGCGACAGAACCAGGATCTCTAGTGGCACAGCTAGCAACTGCGATGCAGTGCCTTAGACCACTGAGCCACTCGGTAGGRCCAATTGTAATTTACATAGGCTTTCTAGAGCAGACCAGGGTTTTGGGCACCACTAGGTTTTTACATAGTAACCGACCAGCAGGGCTTGTGACTTCATGCTACTGACCGGACACTGGGGGCTTTATCCCCATGCATAAAGACATTGATCATTTCAAAAAGCAGTACACATTTGAAAGCCAATCAAAGGAGACTCTCCTTTGGTTTTCCGGCCTCTAGTTGATTTACGTTGTTTTGTTTTAAGATGCTACTAAACACATAATCAATTACCAGCATGTGTCACTTTGATTCATAAGTGTTCCATGAGTGATATCCTCACACACAGACAGCCCCTTCATCATCTTCAATAACAGCAATGGGACATCTGTGCACAATAGGCCCTCGTACACAAATACTGTACACGCATGCACACAAGTCACAAACGTAAACACACAGACACAAATGCAAGCGTGCACACACACTTGCAGATGCACACAAACACAAATGCAAGCGTGCACAGTGCACACACACTTGCAGATGCACACACACTTATGCAAACATACTGACACACGCACACACTCATGCAGACACTCTGCCATATCTGAAATCAAATCAAACTTTATTTGCCACATGCGCCGAATACAACAAGTGTAGACTTTACTTACAAGCCCTTAACCTCTCTTGGGCACGTGAGACGTTAGCGTCGCACCTCTTCAACAGCCAGTGAAACTGCTGGGCGCCAAATTCAAATACAGAAATACTCATTATAAAAATTCAGAAAACAAAACATATTTTACATAGGTTTAAAGATTAACTTCTTGTGATTCCAACCACGGTGTCAGATTTAAAAAATGCTTTACGGCGAAAGCATACCTTACGATTATTATCGAGAACATAAACCACTAGACAAATCATTACAAACAGTAACCAGCCAAGTAGAACAGTTACACAAGTCAGAAATAGAGATAAAATTAATCCTTACCTTTGATGATCTTCATATGGTTGCACTCAGCAGACATTAATTTACTCAGATAAAGTCTCTTTAATCCAAAAACCTTCGTTTTGTTCGCGCATTTTCTTCAGTAATCCACAGGCTCAAACGCAGTCAAAACAGCAAAGACAAAAAAATCCAAATTGTATCCGTAAAGTTCATAGAAACATGTTAATTAACCTTTCACGAGTCACAAACCGGATCCGGGATCCCCCCCATCACAAAAGTGACTTAGCATAGCCTAGCCTAAAGTTACAGGGATATCATAAAATAAAATGTTCATGAATATTCAAGTCCAAGACACCAAATGAAAGATACAGATCTTGTGATTTTCAAGCCATCATCTCTGATTTTTTAAATGTTTTACAGGGAAGACACAATATGTAAATCTATTAGCTAACCACGTTAGCAAAAGACACCACTTTTTTTAATCACCATTTTTTTTACTGCATCAGTAGCTATCACAAATTCGCACCAAATAAAGATATAAATAGCCATAACCAAGAAACAATTCTCATCAGATGACAGTTCTGATAACATATTTATTGTATAGCATAGGTTTTGTAAAAAAATGTGCATATTTCAGGTATAAATCATTAGTTTACAATTGCAGCCCCCATTGACAACTATCACTAAAATGACTAGAATAACTACAGAGACCATCGTGTATTAGCTAATTACTCATCATAAAACATTTCTTAAAAATACACAGCGTACAGCAGATGAAAGGACACAGATCATGTGAATATAGCCAATATGTCAGATTTTCTAAGTGTTTTACAGCGAAAATACAATATAGCGTTATCTTAGCTTACTACAAGTCAGTCACACAGTAGCATTGATTCATGCCAAAAATAGCAATAACGTTATAAACCACCAACGCTATTAATTTTTCACTAACCTTCTCAGAATTCTTCAGATGACAGTCCTGTAACATCATATTACACAATGCATATAGTTTGTTCTAAAATGTGCATATTTAGCCGCACAATTCGTGTTACACAACGTGTTTAGTGGGCAAAAAATCAAGCAATCTGTCCGGCGCCATTTTGGAAAGGCACCTAATCTTATCGAAAACTATCATAAACTTTGACTAAAAAATACAGGTTGGACAGCATTTGAAAGAGAAATTAGTTCTTAATGCAATCGCTGAATTACAATTTTTAAAATTAACCTTACTGCGCAATACTGGGTACAATACAGGGTGCGATACGCAACGCTACATGGAAAATAATGGCGTCTAATACATTTTTCTTTTTCTAACAGAACACGTTTTAATCAGCATAAATAGTACCTATATTAGCTGAACTCCCATCAGAATCTTGTGAAAGGTGTCCGTTGGCCAAAAGAATCGTTTGCTGGGTTGGAGAATGTTTTCCCTCGACGTTGCAATTAGCAGTACAGAATGGCATTCGAGAGAGAGACACCACGTTTCTACAGCGCCATGGAAATAAATACCTGAAAATCGCAATATACTGACCTAAAACTGGTATAATTCGGTTCAAAATAACAAGATTATGATGTCTTTAAAGCCTATAGCGAATAAAAACAGAGCCGGATACTTCTAGGAGCTAAAACCAGACGTTCTAAAAAAGACATGCCAAGACCCTCTTTGCGTCAGCGCGAAGTCCGAAAGGTCGGACACCTCGGTTCCAATCAATTTAAAAACTTTGGGAAATACGTAGGAACGTCATTTCCAACTCTCCCTATTCGCTACAGCCAGGGGAAGGCGTATGCAGTGCATCTCAACCAATAGAAGACAGGCAAAGTTAAAGACAGGTCTCAAAGCAGATGATAAAATTTCCCATTCTCACACAGACATAGGAAAAGTGCTCTAAGTCAAGTTCTGTTTCACTTACAGACATAATTCCAACGGTTTTAGAAACTAGAGAGAAGTTTTTCTATCCAATAGTAAGAATAATATGCATATTGTACGAGCAAGAATTGAGTAGGAGACCGTTTACATTGGATACACATTTGTGCTATGTCGAAATAGCACCCCCCTAGTGGCAAGAAGTTAACGATTTTTATATTCAATCCTCAGGTTGTTTTTAGCCTAAATAATCGATGATATTTTAACCGGACAATAACGTCATCAATTTAAAAGGTAAACAAGAAAGGCACTCTCTCGGTCGCGCGCATGAAAAAGCTCTGTGACACTTTAGGGTCCACCTATTCAGACTGCTCTTACTTCCTCATTTTTCAGGATACAAGCCTGAAACAATTTCTAAAGACTGTTGACATCTAGTGGAAGGCATAGAAACTGCAATTTGAGTCCTAAGTCAAAGGATACTGTAATGTCATTGAATAGAAAACTACAAAACCAAATAAAAACTACTTCCTGAATGTATTTTTCTCAGGTTTTCGCCTGACAAATCAGTTCTGTTATACTCACAGACACTATTTTAACAGTTTTGGAAACTTTAGAGTGTTTTCTATCCAAATCTACCAGTTATATGTATATCATATCTTCTGGGCTCGAGAAGCAGGCAGTTTAATTTGCGCATGCATTTCATCCAAAATTCCGAATGCTGCCCCCTACCCTGGAGAAGTTTTAACCAACAGTGCAGTTCAAGAAGAAGAAAATATTTACCCAGTAGACTAAAATAAAAAGTAATAATAAAAAGTAAAACAATAAGAATAACAATAACGAGGTTATATACAGGGGGCACTGGTACCGAGTCAGTGTGCGGGGGTACAGGCTAGATGAGGTAATCTGTACATGTAGGTGGGGGTGAAGTGACTATGCATAGGTAACAAACAAACAGCGAGTAYRAGCAGTGTACAAAAGGGAGGGGTGGTCAATGTATATGCCGATTTTTATGAATTGTTCAGCAGTCTAATGGCTTGGGGGTAGAAGCTGTTGAGGAGCCTTTCGGTCCTAGACTTGACGCTCAGGTACCGCTTGCTGTGGGGTAGCAGAGAAAACAGTCTATAACTTGGGCTTTCCTCTGACACCACCTATTATATAGGTCCTGGATGGCAGGAAGCTTGGCCCCAGTGATGTACTGGGCCGTTCGCACTACCCTCTGTAGCGCCTTACGGTCAGATGCCGAGCAGCTGCCATATCTGCTATGATCCCTATGATATAACACAGTACTACTGACATCAGTATACCACAGTCAGTCTGCCTGAGAGTAAAAATTGTGATTTTAACAGTGTGTCCAGGCTAGGGCTACAGTGCATCCAGGCTAGGGCTACAATCAGACAACTAGGGAACTGAAATGAAATACAGCTTCAAGGCAAAACCCAAACTCACAGKGCTTGGCCGACACAGCCTTAAATAAAATATTCAGAGCTCTCCCWGTAATTGCATTAGCCAATTCACATTTATCGCACTAAGGGATAATAAAAGGTGCAAATGTGAATGTAAATGCGTTGCACATCCACTGTAGATAATTGCCACATTAATTGCTTGTTTTTTACCCAAGTGGTAGTTGTTCTAGGGCTAGGATTTCCCTGGAGTTGTCCCTATAGGGGATGTTCTTCTCTCTGTCTTGCATCTCCCTTATGACCGTGTGTGTTCGTGTACTCAGGGKAGAATACAGCTGTCTCATCAGCATCATTTGGATGAGAGATGGAGTCATCCGTGGAGTCCCTTTGCCGCCGACACCCCAGCTGCAATTGCTGAAATTCGGTGGGTTATGAAGGGGGTCGTGTTGCTATGACAAATGCATCCAGTTGGTCAAAACTGAGTGAGGCCATCAGAGCCCATTAAAACATAGAGGTTGTTCTGCATTACTGCTCAGAAATCACAGGTACACACACACACACACACAGAGGGTAAACATTTATACAAATGCGTGCTCACACACACACGCACCTCAAGGCCTACATTTACCACATTCAATAGCATTGGTTTTGTGGTCTATCCAACCCCWCTTTATTACAATCAAATATGTCTCCCCTTCCCCCCATCCTTATTAGCCACCTATCATAACAATAACAGCAGCTATAAGAGAAAGTAATGATGCTGACACTATGCCAACTCCAAGAGAAACCTCTTGTCTCAAAGCCAACTCCCTAAGCGAAGGGTGGGGCTGGAGGGTGTAACATATAAAAAGCTCTGAGCTTTATAGCCAATGAGGCTAATTTATCAGACAATAGCAAACCAATATCTAAAGCACCATCTATTTTGTGAGTCTCTGACACATAATCCATGATTTGACATTTTAAAAAGTGTCTTCCCTTTCCTACCAGCTGGCTTCCCATTCGCTTTGCCCCTCTGAAAGGCACGYTGGCGGTAATTTGTTAGATTATAGATGGAGAGCTAATAAATAGCGGAGCTAGCGGCTCACACAAACCATTTATCGTGACCTTTATTCCAGGCAAAATCAATTTGCCGTTAATATGCCTGTAATAAGGATACAGCTTTTATTTGCTTGGCTCTCAAACTGCATTGATGTTTTTAGTGATGGCTGTGGCAACTGGTGAGGAATGGCAGTGTTGCATTTGATTTGTTTACTGAGAATTGACAACCACTTAGCAAKGACCTCTCGGAGGCTGTACAAATAAAGAAAGTGACACCTAAAATAGCACCAACAGTTGCCTGACGACGCAAACTGAATTCTTCCGCTGCTCTATGTTCGCAACATACTTCAGTCGTTGTATGTTGTTCAGTTGTTTGTGGTGACGTCAACGTGAGGGGTGTTGTACAAAACAAAGTCATAATCGATTGAATCATCTTTAACAAATCAGAGTATCAAAGAGAATGACACATTTTTGAAACGCTGCGTTACCCAAGTGTGTTCTGGCTCTTGCCCAACCCATCGGTTTCTGGACCAATCAGAGCGGTTAGAATGTGTTCGTGTTCTAGAAATCATCAGGGAGGTACTCAGATCCAGACTCGTTGCAGAGAAACTAACGTCGGTGGGCGTGGCATAGAGTTTGGCCAGAGCAAGGAGTTTGAGTACCCAGGCAATGAAAACAGCAGTTACATCACTAGCTGTATTTATTGGATTATAAAACTGTAGGCCTGTATACTTGATGGTGTTTCTGTGCTTTTAGTTTTGGTGATTTTCTTCCCAAAAACTTTGTGTTCTACATTGCTGATTGAGGTATGAAGAACAAACACATTGGCATAAGACAGACTTCAAACTATGTTTGCTAGATCTCTAGTGCTGAGCGATTAACAGAAATTCCAGCAGTTTCTCTAGAGATAAATCAGATGAAACCTGAACTGTGCGATTTAGTAAGACAGGGTTTCCCGAACACGTTTTGGTTTTTGCCCTAYCACTACACAGCTGATTCAAATAATAAACTAATCATCAAGCTTTGATGATTTCAATCAGCTGTGTATTGGAGGTCATATAAACCAAACGTGCACCCCTTGGGGCCCCGAGGACCGAGTTTGGGAAACGCTGTTGTAGGGAGTTGTAGTTTCATAGAGGCCAATATTCMACATAGTTTAGTGCAGAAAACATGGTAATTAAATACAATGACCACAATCCACTGCGTACCTAATTGTCCGGTCTGTGTTTCTTTTTACAACTGCTATGTAAAGGAGACAGAAGAATGCATGATTGAGAGGGATAGAGAGAAGTTGCTTCGCGAGGTACTGTATCTCTAGACTAGAGAATACACTGATAGTTGGTATCCAGCAGTCAAAAGTATGCCTTATTTACTTTGAAAAARMACTAAAATAGTGATTTTGTCAAACAGCATAGGCAGCAGCTCTATAGAGATGATGTCTCGGGATGAAATATTATATTACATGTAATGAGTGATAAGCAGTAATGGGTKGTTTCTACCATCGTGGGACTTTTATTAATTATGTTATGCTGTGTTGTTACAGCATTCAATCCACATAATGCATAGTGCATTTAAGGTTAAAAAAAATTATTGAATCTGAAATTGAAAACCGTGATTATTATTTTTAAATCAAACCGGAACCTAACCAACCTCAAAAAGCACTAAACGCTCGGCGCTATAGAGCTCAGAAATACATCTAGTCTAAATCTGATTCACCCCTTTAATCCAGTTGTACAGGTCTTGCAGTGTATAATATGATAGACATACCTCAATGAGATCCACATCTGTTAAAGACCATAATAAAACAGAAATTGTGGTTTGAATAGAGGACTACTTTGATCTTTGAGGTCAATAGACTGAATGGAAGAACACACAACAGGCTACTCCATATTCATTTCTCAGACAAACAACCAGGGTATATATTTTAGACAATGAAGTTGGAGTGCATTTGCGCCTCTCYTCAAGGCTGACAGGCCTGTGATTGGTCTAAACAAATCCCGCCCACCAGCTGGCTCTCACTCTGTCAAACTGTCTGGTTTCACAGCTCCTCAGAATGAATGAATGAAAGCCTTTGGCAGTAGCAGATGAAACAACCTCTGGTTTTAAATGGCTGATCTCTCAGTCCATCACCATCTACCACAGGGGTTCCTTCATTTTTTGGGCCCTTCTCCCTATTGTGATACCGAAATAATTTTTAGACCCCACCATGTAWAAAAAAGTTGTATAATCAACGGGCAATGTATACTTTTTCCAATTTGGGARATGACTATTGTCTATTACAAATCAGTCTGACAGTATTTCAACATAAAGACAGTATGGTTTGAAGTGACTGAAATGCATCAGAAAGGTATTGGGAAATTCAGAAGATCATCAGGCAATAATGTTGTATGATCTGTGTAGAAAAGAACATCATAATTGATGTTGAGGGCTTGGGTTAAATGCGGAAGACACATTTCAGTTGAAGGCATTCAGTTGTACAACTGTCTAGGTATCCCCCTTTCCTTATCCCTTTCTTTTTCCCGCAGTCTGATTTAGTGCCTACTCTTGTCCACTCGGTTCTAACGGCTTATGGGTAAAGTCAAAGGAAACAGTACGTACATACGTGTTCCTGAGAGTCTTATCTTTCAGTGATGGGGTTATAATAATTTGTAGTTTAAACCATTCAAAAGATGGAGCAACATTTGTAGGAAGTAAACAGAAACCACTCTGTTTATTACAACCACATCTAGCGGCTACCCGAGGATACTGACGTAACCCTTCTATGTATCAAGCGTGAATTTTCTTTCGCGACCCAATTTTCAAATCAGGAGTTGCAACCTAGTTTGGGAAACCTTGATCTAGAACAATCCTTAGATTAATAATCCTTAGGTTAGTTTAGATTCGGTGCTCAAGCAGTGCAGGTTAAATAAGGAAGTGCATTCGGAAAATGTGAAAGTACGCATTTTAGAAATATTAACATTCCCYAATTCAGAATCCACTGGGCTTCTCAAAAATAATATTGTCAATGTGATAGTACATTTAGCAAAATCCCATTTAATACAACTATAGCAGGCTCGCTCCCTATCACGTTCCACTTTACAGCACAGTGTTAAAAGGCTCTATAATTATAACGGCGCTGATTCTCGAAACTGCAATATTCTCGGCTTTTCTGAAACATGGCTCTTGGACTAGATACCCCCAATGGCTATCCAACTCGATGGATTCTCCATTCACTGTGCAGACAGGACAGTGGAGTCAGAGAGGGGGAGGGGTTTCCCTCTTCATCAACAACAACTGGTGTGCTGACTCGAGTGCGGTGCACATGTCAACCCACTGTTTACCAGTCTTGGAATGCCTGATGGTCAAATTCTGATCCTTCTACCTCCCGAGGGAGTTTTCAGCTGTTATTGTGACTGTTGTATATATTCCAACTCAGGACAAGAGAAATAACAAGCTGGCACTTAACGAACTGTACGAGGCAATAAACAAGTAGGAAAACTTACATCGGAGGCTGCTTTTCTGGTTGTCGGTGATTTAAATTTGCGTCATTAAGACACGTGATGCCCAACTTCCATCAACACGTCTCCTTCGCCACTAAGGGTGATACATTCCTAGACCACTGTTATTCTACCCACATGCAAACATACAAGGCCCATCATCATCCMCTATTCAGCAAATCAGATCAGAACTCCGTACTCCAGCTTTCTGCTTGTAAGCAGAAGKTCAACAGTACCCGTGACTCACTCCATTGAGAAATGGTCCCCAGAATCAGAGATTATGCTACAGGACTGCTTTGCTAGCTCTGATTGGAATATGTTTTGAGAGTATGCCGAAAACATAGACGAGCTAACCACCTCCGTCACCGGCTTCATTAGYAAATGCATCGGCGGCGTTGTCCCCATAGTGAAGGTTCGCTGCTTCCCCAATCACATGCCTTGGATTGGTGCTAAACTAAAGGACAGGGCTACCGCAGACAACCCTAAGGCTATGGCTGAAGACAGGAACAAGTCCAAAAAGTCCCGCTAAGACCTCCGCAGGGTCATCAAATGAACAAAAGGAGCCCGCATGTGGCAGGGGCTACAGTCCGTTGTGGATTACAAAGGAGGACCGAGCCGTGATCGGTCCAACGATGCCTCTGCAACAGACAAACTCAATGCATTTTATGTACGCTTCGACAACAGCAACATTGTGTCAGGTCTGAGGGCCGTCACCGACCTACAGGACTGGGGGATCTCACTCTCCGAGGCAGACGTGAAAAAGGTCTTTAATCAGGTCGACACCTGCAAGGCCGAGGGMCCCGACGGTATTCCAGGGTGCATTCTCAGAGCATGCTCAGAATAGCTGGCAGGTATATTCCCGGTAATTTTCAACCTCTCCTTGTCCCAGTCTGTAGTCCCCACATGTTTTAAGATGACCACCATCATTCCTGTCCCAAAGAACTCAAAGGCTTCATGCCACAATGACTACCACCCTGTAGCACTCACATCTGTAATCATGAAGTGCTTTGAGAGGCTGGTTATACACACATCAACTCCATCATCCCAGACACCCTAGACCCACTCCAATTTGCATAACGCCCCAAAAGATRCATAGACAATGCAATCTCATTTGCCCTCCACACAGCCCTTATCCACCTTGATAAAAGGAATACCTATGTGAGAATGCTGTTTATTGACAACTCAGCATTCAACACCATTGCATTGTCCCTGCCAAGCTCATCACCAAGCTTAGGACACTGGGACTGAACCTCTGCAGTTGAATCCTGGACTTCATGACGGGCCGACCCCAGGTGACAAGGGTAGGCAACATCAACTCCACCAAGCTGACCCTCAATGCGGGGGCCCCACAGGTGTGCTTAGTCCCCTCCTGTACTGCCTGTTCACCCATGACTGCAWGGCCATGCACGACGCCAACACCATCATCAAGTTTGTTTACAAGACGACGGTGGTAGGCCTGATCACCAGCAACAATGAGACAGTCTACAGGTAGTTGGTCAGTGACTTGGCAGTGTGGTGCCGGAAACAACAACTTCTCCCTCAACGTTAGTAATACCAAGGAGGTGATCATGAACTACAGGAAACGGGGGCTAGCATGCCACCATCCACATTGACTGGGCTACAGCGGAGTGGGTCGAGAGCTTCAAGTTCCTTTGTGTTCAAGTCACACGCACACAGTTGTGAAGAAGGCGCAAGAGCACCACTTCCCCCTCAGAAGGTTGAAAAGGTTTGTATGGGCCCTCAGATCCTCAAAACGTTCTACAGCTGTACCATTAAGAGCATCTTGACTGGCTGRATCATTGCTTGGTATGGCAATAGCACCGCCCTCAATCGGATGGCGCTACAGAGGGTGGTGAGGACAGCCTAGTACATCACTGGGGCCGAGATCCCTYCCGTCCAGGACCTTTATATCGGGCGAGTGAAAMMAAGGCCTGGAAAATTGTTAAGGACTCCAGCCACCCAAGCCATACTGTTCTCTCTGCATCCGTACAGCAAGCGGTAACAGTGCATGAAGTCTGACACCAACAGGCTCCTGTACAGCTTCTTTCCCCTAGCCATAAGATTGCTAAATAGCTAACAAAATYGCTAACAAGATGGCTAGACGGACTGAGTTGACCCTTGTTTTTTATTTTATGCACACTCACTGGGCTCTACACACTCACACACACTGACACTCCAACACACAGAAGAACACTCACTTCCTCATTTGCTCACACACACATAATATGCACAATTATTGATTACAGCWTTGWCAGGGTCGGGGAGTAACGGYTTGGGGAGTAACGGATTGGGGAGTAACGTAAGTAATTACAGAAAAACGGTAGCTGTAATCCGTTACATTATCAGCTAAAATATTGTAATCAGATGACAGGTACTTTTGAAAAACTACATGATTACTACAKYGATTACTTTTCAATTCAGAAAGGATGTTTGRGAGAAAAAACATCTTTGACACTTCTCTGTTTTCTTACTGACAGTCAAATCAGCATTGAAAAAAGGGCAAAGTTTAAGTTTGTTCCACCTGAGCGAGTCTGACCASAAGTCAGAGACCACTATGATGACACAGAWAATGTSTTTGATGGATCGCGGGAAAAGAGCAGGAATAGGCTTTTGTAGGCTACAGTCCAAGCTATATCTTCCAATGGTGCGACTGCTGTCGGCAAGATTATCCAACTTGAATAAACGCTTAGAGGTAAGGATGACAGCAGTGGTGTAGTCTACGGCGATACTGATATCACTTTTTATTGATATCTACATAGCGCATATMMATGTGAATCACACTGCTGCTCTCTCATTTAGCTATTTGCYCCTTACGGATTGTGGTTGTTGTGGATGGTTGTTCAAAAATCTAAATTTGTATTTGAACCCAATAATGGTTGAATTCAAAAAGTTGAAGCTGCCTATCAATCATTGTTTTTGAAACCAGTGGACAGCCYGTGAAAAATGCACTCTTGCAACAGCTGCACAGTGCGGATTCAAGATTATGGAATAAAAGTAGGGCTTTTATTGCTCAATCTAATTCATGCTGATAAAATATAAAATACCATAGGCCTAATGGACACATTCTCAAGCTCACACACTTTTGATAGACTTAAAGGGGCAATCTGTAGTTGCTACATCCATTTTTGGACGTATAAATTATACATACTGTATAAATATAGATAGATAGATAGATAGATATACATATCCATCGATTCTTGAAGAATATAACTTATAAATGCATCATGAGCTTCGTTCAACTGTCACACTCTATGAGAACCCAAAATATAAGCTTGTTTTTCTCCAATGTTTGTAAACATTGTAAATGTAAACACACACTGTATAGCCTCATAACATGGTTAAAACTATAATGTTGACATCATGGATGGTCAGAGCTTGCATCCATAGCTCTGTCTATTAATCTGAGAGTGGTTGCATTTCTCCAGGCCCATCGCTCAGTTTTTTACCAAAAAAGAGGCGGGGCGACCGTTTTGTTATTGTTTCATCTGTGGATTTGCCCTTTGAACAGCTGCATATTATCAAGATATGTCACCAACAAAAAGGTAAACAATAGGCCTATAACAAATGCAGCATATGGCATTCATTTTCACATGTAATTAGCACTTTTCAGTAGTGCTCAAAGCATGCCATTCCATGAGCGCAGCATTTATTTTTCAACTCGAATCAATGAGCCCAATCAGTCCTCCATGACAACAAAATCATAATCAACAGAGAAGGACTGGCTAAAAAGTCCTTCGTTTTGGGGTTATGCTCAGGTAAAACAATTGGGCTTTTCTATACTTCCATATTTCCAAGTCCTATTCTTGAAGATCAAGGGGTATAACATTTATTGGAACGACTCCAATTCAGATGTTTTATGAAAAGGTAATAATAATTTAAGCATATAATCAAATGTAGTAGAAAGTGATGGGTTAGAAGAGGTCTATATAACCAACCCTATAAAGTAACATTTAACGTCCATATATGGCCAGCTATGTAAACTTTAACATTGATTTATCCTGCAATAGATGTCGTTCAATTGTTAACATACATTTTTGTCTTCTTCTAATGCCTCTAAAGTGGAAAGTAGTTTAAAAGTAACTGAATGTAATCAGATTACGTTACCAAGTTTGGTTAAACCAAAATGTACGTTACTGACTACACTTTTGGACAGGTAACTAGTAACTAAAGAATTACATTTATTAAGTAACCTACCCAACCCTGCGCATTGTTGAGATTACAGCTTGCAAGAAAGGCATTTCACTGTATTTGTGATCGTGACATTGAACTTGAATCTACAGTTGAAGTTGGAAGATAACATGCACCTTAGACAAGTACATTTAAACTCAGTTTTTCACAATTCCTGACATTTAATCCTAGTAAAATTCCCTGTCTTAGGTCAGTTAGGATCACCACTTCATTTAAAGAATGTGAAATGTCAGAATAATAGTAMAMAGAATTATTTATTTCAGCTTTTATTTCTTTCATCACATTCCAGTGGGTCAGAAGTTGACATACACTCAGTTACTGTTTGGTAGCATTGCCTTTAAATTGTTTAACTTGGGTCAAATGTTTTGGGTAGCATTCCACAAGCTTCCCACAATAACTTGGGTGAATTCTGGCCCATTCCTCCTGACAGAGCTGGTGTAACGGAGTCAGGTTTGTAGGCCTCCTTGCTCGCACACGCTTTTTCAGTTCTGCCCACACGTTTTCTATAGGATGGAGGTCAGGTTTTGTGATGGCCACTCCAATATCTTGACTTTGTTATCCTTAAGCCATTTTGCCACAACTTTTGAAGTATGCTTGGAGTCATTGTCCATTTGGAAGACCCATTTAGCTTCCTGACTGATGTCTTGAGATGTTGCTTCAATATATCCACATAATTTTCTATCCTCATGATGCCATGTATTTTGTGAAGTGCACCAGTCCCCCCTGCGGCAAAGCACCCCCACAACATGATGCTGCCACCCCTGTGCTTCACGGTTAGGATGGTGTTCTTCGGCTTGCAAGCATCCCCCCTTTTCCTCCAAACATAACGATMGTCATTATGGCCAAACAGTTCTATTTTTGTTTCATCAGACCAGAGGACATTTCGCCAAAAGGTACGATCTTTGTCTCCATGTGCAGTTGCAAACCGTAGTCTGYCTTTTTTATGGCGGTTTTGGAGATGTGGCTTCTTCCTTGCTGAGCGGCCTTTCAGGTTATGTCGATATAGGACTCGTTTTACTGTGGATAAAGATACCTTTGTACCTGTTTCCTCCAGCATCTTCACAAGGTCATTTGCTGTTGTTCTGGGATTGATTTGCACTTTTCGCACCAAAGTACGTTCATCTCTAGGAGACAGAACATATCTCCTTACTGAGCGGTATGACGGCTGCGTGGTCCCTTGGTGTTTATACTTGCGTACTATTGTTTGTACAGATGAACGTGGTACCTTCAGGCGTTTGGAAATTGCTCCCAAGGATGAACCAGACATGTGGAGCTCTATAATTTTGGGGGGATATCTTGGCTGATTTCTTTTGATTTTCCCATGATGTCAAGCAAAGAGGCACTGAGTTTGAAGGTTGGCCTCAAAATACATCCACACCTCCAATTGACTAAAATGATGTCAATTAGCCTATCAGCTTCTAAAGCCATGACATCATTTTCTGGAATTTTCCAAGCTGTTTAAAGGCACAGTCAACTTAGTCTTTGTAAACAGTGATACGGTGATTTTAAGTGAAATAATCTGTCTGTAAACAATTGTTGGAATTATTACTTGTGTAATGCACAAAGTAGATGTCTTAACCGGCTTGCCAAAACTATAGTTTGTTAACAAGAAATTTGTGGGGTGGTTGAAAAACGAGTTTTAATGACTCCAACCTAAGTGTATGTAAACTTCCGACTTCAACTGTATATGTGGTACCTATTGAGCCTGGGGACGAGGTTAGTCTAAGCACGACCTGGTTAATCTCCAGGGGACTGAGGTGWAGACATACATCAGCAGGCCCGTTTCTTCCTGTTGCCTTAAAGTTTTTATTTCCCAACTCTCCCGAGAGAATCCCAGAGTAAGCCAGCCAGGGTGCCAGGGATAGGGGAGGGCTGGGTGGCTGCATTATGGAGATTTGAGCCTCCGAAACATTTCAGCAAACATGCCTCAAGATCACAACTGCCAGTCTTGCTCGTAGCACAAAACCTTGTATTGTCAGCCCGCTCTCACCCTCCTTCCTCTTTTTTTCCCCTCTTGCTTACCTCCATTTCCCAATTTATATGTAAATTCATCTTTCCTAAACAATGCTGCACCCACGTCTTTCGGCGAATGGCGGAGGTCCAAAAGCTAGAATAACAAGGCTGAGCCCTTGCTTTCCGAGGCAGCACTACGAATTATGTTTTTTTTTCATGTTTTTAACAATGACCTTCTGCGAACACTTGTGATGATACATTAATTGAGTGTGCCTTTTTCTTTCATAGCAGACATGTGTAGTGCTTCGATGTTTCAGCCTAACAAGCCCACACAGCACAAGCAGAGAAAGTACTTATTTTAGAGTCTGAGCTGCAGAAATCTCTCCCGTACAAGCAGACATGTAATGGCAGGAAACGGCTGTGCCTGTTATTGACTGACTTTACACCAGAGGAAAGTTTTTCTATTTGATCCTTTACTTATCTATGCCAGTCAAAACAAATTTTTATTTACAATGACGGCCTACACCGGCCAAACCCAGACAACGCTGGGCCAATTGTGCGCCGCCCTATGGGATTCTCAATCACAGCCGGTTGTGACACAGCCAGGATTTGAATCAGGGTGTCTGTAGTCATGCTTCTAGCACTGAGTTGCAGTGCCTTAGACCGCTGCGCCACTCGGGAGCCCAAGTAGAGTAGAACAGAAAAATATATACTCTAAGCTATGTTGTGAAACTGTGAAAAATCACAAGCCAGATTTGGGGTTTTCTACAGACTTTCTATGTCACTGACTTATAATTACGAAGACGTTGTATTATGAGTGGTGCTGAGCGATTATCCTGCATTTTGTTTAGATTTTAGGTTATTAAACAACTAATTGACTGATGTCGGTTCAATTACTTTAATTCCATTTAGTTTGTTTTGTTTGAGCGCCGTATGTCAAGAGCTGGGCTGGGAGTCGTAGTTTTCAATCAGCAAATATTCAACCCAGTTCAGTGCAGAAATATGGTAATTAACTACAATGACCATAATCCATTGCACCCGTTTTATCTAGCTCGGACAGAGACGGATACACTTTTATGCCTGCTACTTTAGGTTAGGCCACATGACAAAGGAATGTACACAACACAATGACTAGAGAAAGGGATAGAGACAGTTCGTGAAAGTATGCCTTTTCTGCTTTAAACTAGTCAATGATTTTATCCTAACCTAATATGACACTTTTGGGGTCATTTTGGGGTCACTTTTATGGTAAATAAGAATAGAACATGTTTCTAAACACTTCTACCTGAACGTGGATGCTACCATTATGGATAATCCTGAATGAATTGTGGAAAATTATGAGTGATAAAATTATAGACGCAAAAATATCATACCCCCCAAAAAATGCTAAGCTCCCCTGTTAATGTAATGCTGAGGTTAGCATGTCTTGGGGGTATGATATTTGTGCATCTGTAACTTTCGCACAATTATTCATGATTCATTCAGGATTATCCGTAATCATGGTAGCGTCCACATTAATGTAGAAGTGTTTAGAAACATATTCTATTCTTATTTACAACAAAAGTGACTCCAAATTGACAAAATACAGTATTTAGAATTAATTTCTATTTGGCACAATATAATTTGAAACACAACCAAAACAGAGTTGGTCCTACAAAGCCAGAGCCCCCTGAAGGGAGAGCATAATATACAAGGAAATTCTCAAAGCTGCTAATGAGAACCTTGACGACCTTGTACCTAGCCGGTGGGGATTCCGGTGTATATTGGTAGTGCTGGCAACATTGGCTGCAGTAACCTATGGGGAGGGGGTCACACTCGGACAATCAGAGAGGGGGAATATTATTGTGGCCCTGGTGGAACAAAATAATCAAAGGTCTGACTGCACAGAGATTGGAAAAATGGTCACAATTGGGGACCAGTGTGTGTGTGTTTCAGGGAAAAGGGGTGGATCTGATCGCCATCACACAGGACTTGACATTGGTTAATCAAATCTCACATTTTGGCAAATTCCTGCTCAATCTTGCATGCTTTCTCAAACAGCTGTAACTGTATATGCAATCATAAATCATATGTCCTTTCTTGAGTTGGGCTCCGTGATGTAACAACCGTTGAGCATCTGAGCTTATGGTTGATTGTGGGGGAAAGGGGTTGTGTGTGTAAGACTATGTGTGTGTGTGTGTGTGTGTGTGTGTGTGTGTGTATCCCACATCTGTTGCAAGGGGGTAAGGATGTTAGGGACAATATAGGATGAATCACAATAATTGTTTGCTAAAATAATAATTGCTTGACAAAAATGTAATGGCAATCCTGGTTATAGGTAACAATCCTTTGCATGAACTGCCAACATTATTACGCATATTAATACATGTTATCGATGGAAATGGAGTGGGTGGCACTGTGTGCTCTTTTCGAAGGATGGGTCCTGGCCTCTCGGGAGGCTTAGGCATCCGGGGGTGGTCTGCCGGTCACTGGGATGACAACCCAACTAGGGATGGGGAGGGGCTTTAGCGTGTGGAATAGTGGAGAACAATTGGAGGGTTACTTAGTAGCAATGCAAATATCATGGTACAGCTATATGGATACTGAATCACTATGGCTCTTTTTAATGGTAAATTTACAAACATATATTATGATAAATATATTTGAAACTTGTATCTCATTTTGGGAAATGGTGAAATAAGTATAGCCAGGTATAATTGTAAGGGCTTAGCAGATAATACGAAAAATAAATGGCTCAAAAAGAAGGAATTTAATATCTATTGTTTACAGGAAACTCATTCAACAAATTTTAGATGAAGTTGTGTGGAAAAAGGACTGGGGGGGTGAAATATACTTCTCCTATAGGCAAAGAAACTCAGAAGGGGTGATGATATTAATTAGCAGTAATTTTGATCCGAATGTGCAAATTGTTCAAACAGATCCACAAGGTAGATGGATGATTTTAAATATGTTATTGGACCATAAACAGTTAAGGCTCGTTAACTTTTACGGACCAATTAATGATGATCCACGCTTCTTTGAAAATATTTATAATAAATTTGTCATGCCTGCTCCTGCTCTTCCTCCCTCTGGCGCTCCTCCCTCTGGCGCCCAAATTTACACACTCAAGCCACCTTCAGTATGCACACCTGCCTTTCCCCGTCACGCGTATCAGTGCTCATTGGACTCATGTGGACTCAATTATTATGTAATTTCCTTCCCTACATCTGWCTGTTTCCCAGCTCTGTTCCCTGCTTCGGGATTGTTTGTCATATGTTCTTGTTAACCCATGAGCCGACACTGTTCCTGTCGTGTTCTATGTCCGTTCCTGAATTAAATGTTTGACTCCCCATACCTGCTTCTCCTGTCTGGCGTCGGTCCTTACAGATTCCCGAAGCCATCACACGAAGCATTGGTGAGTACTGGTGTTCCGGTTGGTGGTGACGTCGGTTCTSGGTCGCAGCCGATGGAACCGGGGGTGCCTAGCCAGCTCGTTGGGCTTCCACGCCCTAGCTGGCTCGAGAGGTTTCCTTGACCTGGTTGGCTCGGGAAGGCGCCCATCCCACGTCGGGCCTTAGCCGGATCGTCAGATCTTGTTCGTCCAGCCAGCTCGTCAGACTGTCACGTCTCCGTTGGATCATCGGGCTTCCTCGTCACAGCAGGATCGACGGGCGTTCATGCCTCAGCCAGATCGTCAGGCTCCCATGTCTCAGCCGGCTCGCCAGGCTCCCACGCCCCTGCCGGTTAGTCTGGAGTTTACCCCCAGCCGCCTTGCCCAGCGCCCATGTCTCGGCCGGCTCGCCCAGGTGGGATGCCGGGTGGCGCCCCTAGAGGGGGGGGTACTGTCACGCCTGCTCCCGCTCTTCCTCCCTGGCGCTCGAGGGCCCCAGACTCCCCAACTTTACGCACTCAAGCCACCTTCAGTATGCACACCTGCCTTTCCCCGTCACGCGTATCAGCGCTCATTGGACTCACGTGGACTCAATTACGTGTGTAATTTCCTTCCCGACGTCTGTTTGTTTCCTAACTCTGTTCCCTGCTTCGGGATTGTTTGTCATATGTCCTTGTTAACCCGTGTGCTGACGCTGTTCCTGTCATGTTCTATGTCCGTTCCTGAATTAAATGTTTGACTCCCTGTACCTGCTTCTCCTGTCCGGCGTTGGTCCTTACAAAATGTTCAACCCTGCAAGCAATACAAGACTCTATTATTATGGTAGGAGAATATAATACTGTTTTAAATACCTCAATGGACCGTAAAGGAAATCACACTAAAAACTATCATGAATGTCATGGATATATTGTTTCGGATTCCCTGGTACTGCTGTTCACCAGCTCCGGAAGTCTACGTCACCAGCTTTCTAGGCGTCACTGAACTGGATCATCACCACGAACCCCGGACTGTCTTGTCTCATTACGCACACCTGGTTCCCATTCCCCCTGATTAGTATGTGTATATTCAGTTGAAGTCGGAAGTTTACATACACTTAGGTTAGAGTCATCAAAACTCATATTTTAACCACTCCACACATTTCTTGTTAAAAAACTATCGTTTTGGCAAGTCGGTTAGGACTACTTTGTGCATGACACAAGTAATTTTTCCAACGATTGTTTAAAGACACTTTAAAGTTGACTGTGCCTTTAAACAGCTTGGAAAATTTCAGAAAAGGATGTCATGGCTTTAGAAGCTTCTGATAGGCTAATTGACAGCATTTGAGTCAACTGGAGGTGTACCTGTGGATGTATTTCAAGGCCTAACTTCAAACTCAGTGCCTCTTTGCTTGACATCATGGGAAAATCAAAAGAAATCAGCCTCAGAAAAAAAGACCTCAGAAAAAACATTTGAGACCTCCAACAAGTCTGGTTCATCCTTGGGATCAATTTCCAAACGCCTGAAAGTACCGTGTTCATCTGTACAAACAATAGTATGCAAGTATAAACACCATGGGACCACACAGCTGTCATACCGCTCAGGAAGGAGACGCGTTCTGTCTCCTAGAGATGAATGTACTTTGGTGCGAAAAGTGCAAATCAATCCCAGAACAACAACAAAGGACCTTGTGAAGATGCTGGAGGAAACAGGTACAAACGTATCTATATCCACAGTAAAACGAGTCCTATAATGACATAACCTGAAAGGCCGCTCAGCAAGGAAGAAACCACTGCTCCAAAACCACCATAAAAAAGCCAGACTACGGTTTGCAACTGCACATGGGGACAAAGAGTGTACTTTTTGGAGAAATGTCCTCTGGTCTGATGAAACAAAAATAGAACTGTTTGGCCATAATGACCATCATTATGTTAGGAGGAAAAAGGGGATGCTTGCAAGCCGAAGAACACCATCCCAAACGTGAAACACGGAGGTGGTAGCATCATGTTGTGGGGGTGCTTTGCCGCAGGGGGGACTGGTGCACTTCACAAAATAGATGGCATCATGAATTAGGAAAATTATGTGGATATATTGAAGCAACATCTCAAGACATCAGTCAGGAAGTTAAAGCTTGGTTGCAAATGGGTCTTCCAAATGGACAATGACCCCAAGCATATTTCCAAAGTTGTGGTAAACTGGCTTAAGGACAACAAAGTCAAGGTATTAGAGTGGTCATCACAAAGCCCTGACCTCAATCCTATAGAACATTTGTGGGCAGAACTGAAAAAGCGTGTGCGAGCAAGGAGGCCTACAAACCTGACTCAGTTACACCAGCTCTGTCAGGAGGAATGGGCCCAAAATTCACCCAACTTATTGTGGGAAGCTTGTGGAAGGCTACCCGAAACGCATGACAAAACCTTCAACAATTTGAAGGCAATGCTACCAAATACTAATTGAGTTTATGTAAACTTCTGACCCACTGGGAATGTGATGAAAGATTTAAAAGCTGAAATAAATCAATCTCTCTTCTATTATTCTGACATGTCACATTCTTAAAATAAAGTGGTGATCCTAACTGACCTAAGACAGGAAATGTTTATCAGGATTAAATGTCAGGAATTGTGAAAAACTGAGTTTAAATGTATTTGGCTAAGGTGTATGTAAACTTCAGACTTCAACTGTATATATATATATATATATATATATATATAGGGAAGGTAATCAGGGAAGTGATGGAGTCCAGGTGAGTCTGACGACGCACAGGAGCATGTAACGATGATGACAGGTGTGCTCCATAACGAGCAGACTGGTGACCTGGAGGCCGGAGAGGGAGCACACTTGTGTGTGTTTTTATATATATATATATATATGTGTGTGTGTGTGTGCAGTATGTGCGTAATATATTTGCAAGAAAATATCTGGGGGATTGGAAGTGATGCAGACAATTACATTGATAGAAGCTACAATCTATCTGCAATAATATAGTTGATAAAAATAATACAACAGCAAATGCATCCAACACATTTGTAGTCACAAGCTTGATSTAGTCATTGTGTGCTATGAATGTTGGACCAAATACTTAAGTTATTACTACTTTAATACACATACAAGGTCATTTGTCCCATTTTTTTTGCTCCCCTAAAATGTGGGACTATGAACAAAAATGTAATCTGACAGTCTGCACTTTAACTTCACAGACATTGTTTGATTTCAAATTCAGACTTTTGGAGTATAGAGCAAAAAGATCAAATGCTTTCCTGTCCCAATAATTATGGAGGGCACTGTAATTCTTATCATAGGCCTAATAGTGCTGTAGAGCTCGTTTTACTCGCACACAATATAGCTGGGTCACCATGTCCTGTCCCTAGGGGTCCAACGCCCTGCAGCGCCCCGACGCAACACCCCCCCTTAGCTTCAGGATCTTAGTGAAACATTCATTATTGGTTTCTGGTGTGTAAGGCCAAGTCCAGAGTGACAACCATCAGTACGGCAGACCCCCAGAGCCAGGACTGAGCAACCCAGCAGCTAGGGATTGCCTAAATAGGTCTCCCCTGACTACCCTGGCATGTTTTCAATACAGACTTTTTGTCGTGCAGTATTCCATATAAGGCATCCAGACCTTATTAGAGTTGCACAGTAATAAATAATATCTACTGATAACTTTACATTTCTGCCATCCACAGTGACATTGTGGGAGGATAACCAACCTTCTAGGTTACACAGTTTCTCCTGATAACAATCTKCAGTATCAACATTTCCAAGCAAACCAAAACAGGGAGAAGGGAGAATCTGTAGACATGCTGAGATAAAAGAACATACTCTTTGCCAGAATTCAGTCAGCCTTCACAAGACCATAACTTATGCAAATATGTCCCTGTTTGTGTTTTACATCTCCGGCAGAGGAATGACATTTCTGAGTGCATGTAATTCAGTTTCACTGGCATAAAGTACGTTATATAGATGGTCTTAAACTGCAGTAGTTTATGAGATTATATGAACATGACTGGGCATTCAACCATACAGTATCTGTATCGATTTATCATCAATAGCTTCTACCAGGTCTTCCTCACATTTTTGTGTCACGCCCTGGCCATAGAGAGGCTTTTATTCTCTATTTTGGTTAGGCCATGGTGTGACTAGGGTGGGCATTCTAGTTTCTTTATTTCTATGTTTTCTATTTCTTTGTGTTTGGCCGGGTGTGGTTCTCAATCAGAGGCAGCTGTCTATCGTTYTCTCTGATTGAGAATCATACTTAGGTAGCCTTTTTTCCCACCTGTGTTTGTGGGTAGTTGTTTTCTGTATAGTTTTAGTTACCTTACAGAACTTTTCGGTTTTCTCTTTGTTATTTTAGTTTACATGTTCAGATTTAAATAAATATCATGAACACGTACCACGCTACGCTTTGGTCCACTCCTTCTTCATCAGACGAGCATTACATTTTGTTTACATGTTCATCGGGAAAAGCCTTTACCAACCCTTGATACAGTTTGGAAATTAAATTTAGAGGTTTGTCAGACTGCCATAAAATAGTTTCAATCTTTAAAGAATCTGACTTGTACAGTGTTTGCTGCACAGAGYGAATAAAGTGTTGTATCTGTAAAAATTCACCTCAGCTCCGTCACAGAGTGGTCTTTCCTGGCTGCCTGAGCCTGCTGAGACTCCTGTCACRATCTGATGCTCCTAAGATGAGGCATGACAAAGAATTACCTTCCTGTACATTTATACATTATATTATCCAAGAATAGAATCAATGATTCAATAATTGAAATGACCATTATTCCCAGGTCCCAGACTGTATGTAGRTTTAAGCTTAAACTGCTGTCTTGTAACTACTGTAGGTCTACCCATCAACTCAAGATGAAACTTTGTATCATTCACTCATATTGTTAACATGCTGCAAAATTCACCTGACCCTGCTGGGACACCTGTCACCATCTGATCCTGCTGAGCTATGATGAGCATAGTGTTGTGTACTGACTGTGCACAATGACAGTGATGCCTGTAGAGCTGTTTATTGCTGTGTTTGTGTGAAAAGTAGGGAATTAGCTAGGGAAACTGACAGATCAATAACGTAACATTGCTATGCTGACTAATAAAATCTCACATTGCACTGAAAAAAATTCAGAATATAGGTCTTCAATTGTTTGGCCGCTGGTTTCATCGTTTGATTAAGGTCTAGTGTGATTGAGGCAAAAATAATAGCTAACATAGGCAAATTTTGGCCAGCTCTCTCTCTCTCTAACAGTACATCAACTGGCGAAAGCTAGCCAAGTTAACTTACTTCTGTTGAAATGGGACGAAACAAAGGCTCTGAAACATTTCCATACAAACAGCTGTTAAATAGTAATAATAGCAACCTCARATCGCTATCTGACAGATAGCTAGAGGCTAGAGCTGAACTGGCTGTAGTAGCTACTAGTTAGCTAATTAACTTACCTCAGTCTAGATGGGATGAAACATTAGCTAGCGTAACATGTCAGTTACAATAGCTAATAGCTCAGCACTGGGAATAAACACTAGTTTTGTTTTTTCTCTTATGTTAAACAACAGTTACCTTGCCAGCTACATCAGCCKACTAAAGAGCAGCCAGTTTCTGCTCTTGCTTTTACAGAAGGAGCGCAACACACTTCAACTCTCCCATGCTCGTCCAGCCAGCCTTTCAGAAGCTTTGCCTTTCACACAAAGCACACCATTGCAATGATAAAACTGGGGGGAGGACATCACCCCCCATCCCTATTGAAAGTTGCACCCCTGCAGTACAGTATGGGAGCACAGAGATAACTATGTCTGGCTACTGCCTGAGTAGAGATGAGATGATGACTTTACTTTATTATTTTTCATTCCTCATTAATCAAATAAAAYCTAAGTAATGTACACAACTGAAATATTTTATTATTTCATCGTAATTACTTATTTTTCTACTGACGTCTACCCAATGTGGACCTGACAGAGACAATCTAATATTTTCAATGTTTTACCACGACTAATCAAATCAAATCAAATGTTATTGGTTACATACACGTGATTATCAGATGTTATTGCGGGTGTAGCGAAATACTTGTGCGTCTAGCTCTGACAGTGCAGTAATATCTTACAAGTAATATCTAACAATTTACACAACATATACCCAATACACACAAATCTAAGTAGGAGTTCATTAAGACTATATTCATATGGACGAGCAATGTCAGAGCGGAACGGACTAAGATACAGTAGAATAGGATAGAAAAAACTGTATATACATATGAGCTGAGTAATGTCAGATATGTAAACATTATTAAAGTGACTAGTGTTCCATTCCTTAAAGTGGCCAGTGATTCCTAGTCTATGCCTATAGGCAGCAGCCTCTAATGTGCTAGTGATGGCTGTTTAACAGTCTGATGGCCTTGAGATAGAAGCTGTTTTTCAGTCTCTAGGTCCCAGCTTTGATGCACCTGTACTGACCTCGCCATCTAGATGATAGCGTGGTGAACAGGCAGTGGCTCGGGTGGTTGATGTCCTTGATGATCTTTTTGGCTTTCCTGTGACATCGGGTGCTGTATGTGTCCTAGAGGGCCAGTAGTTTGCCCCCGGTAAAGCGTTGGGAAGACCGCACCACCCTCTGGAGAGCCTTGCGGTTGCGGGTGGTGCAGTGTCCGTACCAGGCGGTGATACAGCCCGACAGGATGCTTTCAATTGTGCATCTCCCAAAATTTGTGAGGGTTTTAGGTGACAAGCAAATTTCTTTAGCCTCCTGAGGTTAAAGAGACTCTGTTGTGCCTTCTTCACCACGCGTCCATATCAGTTTGTCAGTGATGTGTCCACCTTCTCCACTGCGGTCCCGTCGATGTAGATAGGGGGGTGCACCCTCTGCTGTTTCCTGAAGTCCACGATCATCACTTTTGTCATGGGTGAACAGGGGGTACAGGAGGGGGCTGAGAACGCACCCTTGTGGGGCCCCAGTGTTGAGGATCAGCCGAGTGGAGGTGATGTTTCCTACCTTCACCACCTGGGGGCGGCCCGTTAGGAAGTCCGGGACCCAGTTGCACAGGGTGGGGTTCAGATCCAGGGCCTCGAGTTTAATGATGAGCTTGGAGGGTACAATGGTGTTGAATGCTGAGCTATAGTCAATAAACAGCATTCTTACATAGGTAGAGAGAGACTCAAATAATACAGCAAAGAGCTGCTGTTTTATGAGTAAATTCATGTTTAAGATGGTATTCAACACTGTCAACACTTTGTTCAACAGTTTTAGAAGCCATAAAATGTGTGTGTTTTGATAAACTTGCATCGTTATTATTTGCGACTTGTGTTTTTTGCGGCTTTTTTCATATCGAGGAATATTTCACTTTCTCTGGTCATAGGAGTAACAACATAAATTTGCACTTGAGGCAGAAGTAATGCAGTGCGACTTAAGTTTCGCCATCAGCTAGAAGACTGTCCCCTTTTCTCAGTGGAGGGAGGGAGAGACAGGAGGGACAATGAGTCGGGTGAGGCAGGCTCACCGCTGCTCCCTCCCTCCCCTCAGACTGACCATCATATACAGACCATCAGTCCAGTAAAAAAAATTGGCAAATAATTATGCTCACTCAGCTGTGCCTCACAAGTAATACAWCAAATGATCAATAACCAGTGTGATCATATACCACATTTTGAAAAATACCATTTCAAAATGGTCTGAGAAGAACAACAATTGGCAGGGCAATTCAAGCGTAGCCAATACGCAGTGATAATGTACTGGGCCTATAGCCTACTGCACAAACCTCATTGCTACAGAACTGTATTTAATTGGTTAATGTTGCATAGGCGTATGTTTTTTTAATGTCACGTTTAAGAAAAAATCGGAGCGGTAGATCTCGGTTTGCATTTTGACTCAGAAAGAGATCTTGACTCAGAAAAGGTTAGTAACCATTGTTCTAACAGAAACCGACCTCAAAAAGCACAAATCTCTCAGCACTAAAACAGAGACAGTTTTGACAATGTCTTAGCATTGCCAGAACATATTTAGAAACTTGAGTGTTCTCTATGACACCACGGTATTCTAAAACTACAAAACCGGTTCAAAATGTCTCAATTTTGAATTTTTGGAACGGTTCCATCCCAAAACTGACAGGTGTCGTAGTTGTTAGTGTTCTCAGCTGCCAGACAGTGATGTCTGGGGGGGTAAAACTGTTGGAGCATCATCTTTGATCAGTTGTAGTTGCTGAGACTACCTCCTACTGTGAGCGTGAGAATAGAGACAGCGATCCCACGTCACCAGATTTGTCAACTTTGTGAGTTCTGCTACATGGGTGGAGCTGAGGAGAAGAATCTGGCAACAACTTTAATGTGACAATTGATGCTCAAAAAAGGGACTTATACAACAAAATATCAAATTCTTATCTATCATATGAGTTGAAAAACAGAAGCTTAAAGAGTGACTGCCCCTAAAAAGCAACTTCTTGTTTTGAAAACTGCCCATGTGGCAATTTACTACAAAGTGTAAATAGGATAATTTTGATCAGTCATTTGCGATCTGAAAAAAAATGGTATGTCATGAAGGGTAGCGAAAACGTTTTTCAACGGAAAATAATGCAGGGGTTTCTTTTTGGACAAGGTGACATAGTACCGCCACTAATTTCATCACATTTCCCTCTGTTTTGTCTGGTGAATACAACCCTGTCCCTGGGATTTCACAAGGTAACCCCCACACTCACAGTGGTCTCCTAGCTACAGCCTACATAGCCTCATCAACCACGCCTCTCAACAACTAAGTTTGGTTCCACCAGCACCTCGTTGTTTGACTCTGCACTTGGTTTCTTTCTTCGCTCACGCTCCTCTCTGGTCTGTAGAATCTGACTTTGTGCCTGTGTTATCTAGTGGAAACCCTCCTGTATTCTATTCTACTGTATTTTAGTCAATGCCACTCCGACATTGCTCGTCCTGATATTTATATATTTCTTCATTCCATTCAAGCTCTGTGGTTGGTTTAGTTGTCACCTAAATGTGTTATCACTGCACATTCAATCATTTAAAAGTATACTAAAGTTCAAATGAGAATACAATGTCAAATATTTTGTTTATTTATACAACTTAATGTTTTATCACTGTGCTTTATCAAATAGTACAACCAAATGGCCTCGATTGCAGTTAGTTAAAATAGCCTTTTGAATGACTTAAATATCAGCCATAATATTTTTTCAAACTACTAGGAAGTCTGAAAAGACAGAATGAGTGGGTGGGGAACTAGTAGGCTGAAAAGGCGGGGAGCTCACCTTGACTGGCAGGACTTTGAAAACGCCTTTGTCAAGCAACATGGAAGCAGTGATGCAGTGAGATTATCTCAAGTTAATTTGATGATACATAAAGCAACTCAAACAACATTGAAATAGCATGCAACATCCAATCCTGTCATACACCACAGCATGGTATTGCTGGTGTTTGTATTAACACCAATATAGACTAAATGTTGTCTGTATAATTTAGCTAGCTAGCCCTGAATGTAATTGTCAGCACTGTTTATCAAGCTAGTCAGTTCATCTTGGACAATTTCAGTTGCAACTTTACAGGGTGAGGTCCGGGTATACTTCATTAAATAATACAGTGCATTTGGAAAGTATTCAGACCCCTTCCCTTTTTCCACATTTTGTTACGTTACAGCCTTATTCTAAAATTGATAAAATATTTTTTMGCCCTCATAAATCTACACACAATACCCTGTAAAGACAAAGCAAAAACAGGTTTACCACTTCTTGCAAATGTATTAAAAATAAAAAACAGAAATACTGTATTAACACAAGTATTCAGACCCTTTGCCATGAGACTCAAAATTGAGCTCGGTTGCATCCTGTTTCCATTGATCATACTTGATATGTTTCTACAACTTGCTGGGAGTCCACCTGTGTTAAATTCAATTAATTGGACATGATTTGGAAAGGCACACACCTGTCTATATAAGGTCCCACAGTTGACAGTGCATGTCAGAGCAAAAACCAAGCCATGAGGTCGAAGGAATTGCCCGTAGAGCTCTGAGACAGGATTGTGTCGAGGGACAGATCTGGGGAAGGGTACACATTTTTTGCTGCATTGAAGGTCCCCAAGAACACAGTCATTCTTAAATGGAAGAAATTTGGAACCACCAAGACTCTTCCTAGAGATGGCTGCCCGGCCAAACTGAGCAATCGGGGGAGAAGCTCGAGAGTTCCTCTGTGGAGATGGGAAAACCTTCCAGTAGGACAACCATCCCTGCAGCACTCAATCAGGCCTTAATGGTAGAGTGGCCAGATGGAAGTCACTCCACTTGGAGTTTGCCAAAAGGCACCTAAAGTACTCAGACCATGAAAAACAAAATTCTCTGATCTGATGAAACCAAGATTGAACTCTTCAGCCTGAKTACCAAGCATCACATCTGGATGAAACCTGGCATCATCCCTACGGTGAAGCATGGTGGTGGCAGTATCACGATGTGGGGATMTTTTTCAGTGGCAGGGACTGGGAGACTAGTCAGGATCGAGGGAAAGATGAATGGAGCAAAGTACAGAGAGATCCTTGATGAAAACCTGCTCCAGAGCACTCAGGACCTCAGACTGGTGGGCGAAGGTTCACCTTCCAACTGGACAACAACTCTAAGCACACAGCCAACACAACGCAGAAGTGGCTTCGGGACAAGTCTCTGAATGTCCTTGAGTGGCCCAGCCAGAGCCAAGACTTGGAACCCAATCGAACATCTCTGGAGAGACCTGAAAATAGCTGTGCAGCGACACTCCCCATCCAACCTGACAAAGGTTGAGAGGAATTGGAGAAACTCCCCAAATACAGGTGTGACAAGCTTATATCATCATATCAAAGAAGACTCTAGGCTTTAATCACTGCCAAAGATCCTTCAACAACGTGGCCTGCTTTTTGGAAAGTCTGAGCCTTGGGTGAAAGAGGGGTAGAGTGACCTGAAGAACATTGAGCGTTCAGCTAAATGGCAAAATAAAAGCAGGGCGCATATAAATGCCCACAGCAGATCAGATCTTCTGGGAAAAAGCTGCATTGATCATGACGAGTTTTAATTAACCTGTTTCCATACATGTTTKATTTTAAAACATTTGTCTTACAAAGGACTTGTTCTCAACTGGCCTACCTGGTTTAATAAAGGTGAAATAAAAATAAATAAAAAGGAGTTGTTTAATCTAACTGCTTAACTATTTATCTGTATATGGAATTGTATTTGGGTTTTGTTTATTCATTTTTTTCTCATCTTTACAGGAAAATGCCAAGGGCACTATCTGATATGTGGAGACATTTCACTGCAGCTAATTTAGAAGGAAAATGGTGTACATTTGCAAATACTGTGCCAAATCATATGTGAAGAATGCAAGAAAGATGCAGAATCATTTGACCAAGTGCATAAAGTTCCCTCAGCGRTAACAACAATCAACCTCTGACAAAAGTCCCTCTACGTCTACTAAAATGATGAATCAGACACCTTATGGATAGCAACAGCTCATGGTCCTCCTGGAATCAGAAGTTTTTTTTGACTCAATGGAAGAACATAGTCAGAGAAACGCTGATGAATGTCTTGCTCGAGCTGTGTATGCAACTGGTTCACCTCTGATGCACACAGGCAATGTGTATTGGAAGAGATTTCTGAATGTTCTTCGCCCAGCATACACCCCTCCAACCAGACATYCTTTATCTACTCATTTYCTGGATGCAGAGTTCAACAGAGTTCAAGTGAAGGTCAAGCAAATCATAGAGAAAGCAGACTGTATTGCAATCATCTCTGATGGGTGGTCGAATGTTCGTGGACAAGGAATAATTAACTACATCATCTCCACCCCTCAACCAGTATTTTACAAGAGCACAGACACAAAGGACAACAAACACACCAGTCTGTCTCTACATTGCAGATGAGCTGAAGGCAGTCATCAATGACCTTGGACCACAGAAGGTATTTGCACTGGTGACAMAAAACGCTTCGAACATGAAGGCCGCTTGGTCTAAAGTGGAGGAGTCCTACCCTCACATCACACCCATTGGCTGTGCTGCTCATGCATTGAATCTGCTCCCCAAGGACATCATGGAACTGAAAACAATGGATACACTCTACAAGAGAGRCAAGGAAATGGTTAGGTATGTGAAGGGTCATGAAGTTATAGCAGCAAACTACCTCACCAAGCAAAGTGAGAAAAATAAGAGCACCACATTGAAGCTGTCCAACAACACCCGTTGGGGTGGTGTTGTCATCATGCTTGACAGTCTCCTGGAGGGGAAGGAGTCTCTCCAAGAAATGGCCATATCACAGTCTGCCAACATGGACAGCCCCATCAAGAGGATCCTCCTGGATGATCTATTTTGGGAGATCGTGGTAAGCAGCCCGAAACTCCTGAAACCTATAGCAGTAGCCATTGCACAGATTGATGGAGACAATGCCATCCTGTCTGGTGTTCAGACTCTGCTTACAGATGTAAGAGAAGAAATCCYTACTYCCCTGCCCACTTCACRYTTGCMCCYAGCAGAGGAAACTGCAGTTCTGAAATACATCAAAAAGTGTGAAGACTTCTGCCTGAAGCCCATACACGCCACAGCGTACATGTTGGACCCCAAGTATGCTGGCAAGAGCATCCTGTCTGGTGCAGAGATCAACAAGGCCTATGGTGTCATCACTACCATGTCTCACCACCTTGGCCTGGATGAGGGCAAGGTTCTTGGCAGTCTGGTGATGTACACATCCATGCAASGGCTTTGGGATGGAGATGCAATATGGCAGTTGTGCCAACATATCTCATCAGCCACCTGGTGGAAGGGACTTTGTGGCTCTGAGGCTCTTTCCCTCTTGCCTCCATCATCCTCCAAATCCCACCAACATCAGCCGCCTCAGAGCGCAACTGGTCCTTGGGAACACACACACCAAAGCACGCAACAGGCTGACCAATACAAGGGTTGAAAAATTGGTGGCCATCCGAGCAAATTTGAGGCTTTTTGAGCCTGACAACGAGCCATCCTCAACAAGGTTGGAAAGTGACAGTGAAAATGAGGCCTCAGAGTCTGATGTTCAAGAGGTGGACATTGAGGAGGTCCAGGGAGAAGACATGGAAGCCTGAGAGGAAGACAACCAAAGCTTTAGTTTTACAAATGTATGTTAAACGTTTTTTTGTAAAAGGTTTATGTTTCTGTCTCCATATGATATGGTAAATATATCCAATGCAAAAAACATCAACATTTAAATGGTATTAATATTAATTTGCATATATTCCCATACATTCCTGTTAATTTCCATATATTCCCTTTCATTTCCACGGAAAGTTTCCACCTCTGAATATTCCCCAAAATGTGCAACCCTAATGATAACACATAATCACTCCGGACAGACACAAGCAAAAACTCATTACATACATGTTACAGCAGCCTAGGCTACACCTAAAGATTAGAGATCTGACATGCTATATGGGATGAAAACGACAAAAAAATCAGTCTGATCAACTGTAGGCTACTAATAATAGCAGCTGCATACAGGCTATGCACCCTGTTCATCTGGTCAGGGTAACTAATTGGTAATMTTATGTATTTATGTATATTTGTATGTCAGGAGAAAATGTGAATGTGAACAAATTTGGTTAATATTCAAAAATGGCCTGGCTAGGCTGCCTATATGTTTTCAATCCAAAATTATTAACTGGAATTAATCGATCAACATAATAGTGATGACATTTGTGAGTACATTTTTTATAAGGCCTACAGTTGCATGATGCAAGCTCAGCCCTGTGAGTTCTATTGTCTATCAGTTGTTGTRTCTGTGTATGGGTAGAGGAAATCCCCCTCCTAATTTAGTCTAAATATAATTCATATGAACAAGTATAAGGTTGCCCTTATAAAACCTTTTTAAAACGGATTAATCACTGTCKTACCTTATAGGGTCCAGAGTTTTCCTGGTTAGGTTAACAGATAAGGAAGAACTCCGGGCACCAGGGGGTAAGAATTGCTCTGGTACATATGGTACCACGAGTCTGCTTGCAGTTGTCAGTTATGGTCAGGTATGTGAATGATCAGGGCTTTATTCAGGAAGGTTTCTTYGGCTACTTTGATGTCAAGTGGGCGAGATGCGCAGTCTGTGTTTAACTTCACGGAGAAACTTGTTCAAACCTACGATGGCACAGCTGTAATGGAATGTATCTGCTATTTGTATTTCCAGCTAAGTCCCCTCCTGTTCCCTGATTAAGAGGGGATGATTACTACCAGTGTCAACTCTCTCCTGACATGAACTGAAGCCACGTCTCATGTGCCCTCGCATCCGCTGGCATTTTGAATGTTTCTTCTCCAAGCACTGTGAGTACCCCTATCCATTTTCTTTCATTAGTGTATGTAGAGTCAATCACACATGCCAACAATCACATTATTACATAACGATTTTACTCCTTGCTTTGACTAACTCATTCTTATATCTTTTGTCTAACTGTGTAGTGTGTTGTATTATTGTTTTTTGTCTTCCCAGTCAAGTCCTGCACTGCACGTCTAAACTCACGCCTCATACCCTCATTCAATCACTGCTGTGAACCCTTCCCAAAACTATAAATGTCTTTAGTAAATTCTTTAAGTTAAATATAATTACTCTTGGACGATTTTTGAAACACACTTTGACGTCTCCGTGCGTTCCGGGCCTATACTCCTCCTCAATTTTTCAAGTCACCAGCCTCCACTCAATTACAGCCTGAATAACCTACTGTTTTTCGGCAAACTCCAAGGTCCTCTGATCATACTAGTCCCATGAGAATCGACATCCCTGTGTTTTGACAAGTCTTGCTTGTGGTTTGAGCAAGAAAACAATAACTGATTCAATATATTAATGCTTAAAACTAATTGCTGGGTATAGCCTATATATGAAGGGCCTACATGTAACAACTTTCACAGTGAGTACATTTGTTTATACGTTTTGTTCCCCAAATGAATAAAACAAATTGCACCTATTTTATGCAACCCTTGCTGTTAATAGATCGCAAAACTGTATTCAGCAAAACTTTTCTCATGCAAGTATTTTCTCATCCATACACTTTAGAACCTAAAAGGACTCTTCGGCTGTCCCCATTTGAGAACCCTTTGAAGAACGCTTTTTGTTTCCATGTAGAACCCTTTTGGTTCCAGGTAGAACCCTTTTGGGTTCCATGTCAAACCCTTTCCCCAGAGGGATCTACATGGAACCCCAAATGGTTCTCCCTGGAACCAAAAAGGGTCCTCCAGCTGAAGAACCCTATTGGAACCATTTTTTCCGAGAGTGTCGCCTAGAAACGCATATCAAGTGCAAGGGCACTGTTTATCTCACATCTGAAGGCTGGGCGGGGGGGGTGGGTTGCTAAAATATCTTAATGATTATGATCACACTTCCTCCAATTCAAATATTATGGCAACACTATGCCAAAGAAGGTTTGGTTTGGTTTTAGAACTTGGGAGCCAAGCTCGAGTTATCAGTGTAGCCTGTTATCGCCTGCACATGTTGAAATATTTTCACGCCTAGAATAAAAACCTCCAAGCTTTTGTCATAACTGTCAACAGGGGGCAATTTGGAAAAAACGAATTCCAACCAAATCATCCTCTGGAATAACGGACATTCTGGGGTAATAATTACATAACCAACGTACTCTYGTAATACTAGTCCATTGTGGGTGGCAGGTAGCCTAGTGGTTAGAGCGTTGGACTAYTAACCGAAAGGTTGCAAGATTGAATCCCTGAGCTGACAAGGTAAAAATCTGTCGTTCTGCCCCTGAACAAGGCACTTAACCCACTGTTCCTAGGCCATCATTGAAAATAAGAATTGGTTCTTTACTGACTTGCCTAGTTAAATTAAGATAAAAAATAAGTGTGAATAGAGCTATATAGACAAACATTGTATGAAATCATTTGAAACAACATCAGATCTTCAATGTAATATCCACTATAAGAAAAACACTATAGGCTGAGAAGCACCTCCAACTGTTGAGTTGATCTATTTGAAGCTATAACTTCAGTCTCCCATCCAGGGTTTTAACCAAGCCCAGCCCTCTTTAGCTTTGATATTTGACACTGACTATTACAAATGTGCTCTRGTGAGAATGATTGTTGAGAACTCTCCACTTAATAGACTCACTGTTGCTATCGAAGTCATTCCAAAGAGAAGGTTCAACACAGGAAATGAAATGTAAGCATACTATACTATATCAATCATATACAGTGCAAATGGAAAGTATTCAGACCCCTTCAAATCAATCAAATGTATTTGTAAYGCCCTTTTTACATCAGCCGATGTCACTAAGTGCTATAACCCCAAACAGCAAGCAATGCAGATGTAGTGTCACGTCTGCTCCTGCTCCTCCCCTCCGGCGTATGACATCGCCAGAGTAGTATCKACCGGTTCTGGGATTCATCATTACGCACACCTGGCACTCATCATCATGCGCCCCTGTGAATCATTATGATTCACACCTGGAGTCCATTACCTTCATCATTTCCTCCCCTTTATATGTCACTTTCCCATGTTCACTCACCAGTTGGTATTGTTCTTATGTATCGGCGTACTGCCTTATGTTAGTGTCGTGTTCTTGGTTTTGTTGTTTCATTAAAACGTTGCACCTGCTTCCGACTCACTACCACATCATTKCATGTAGAAGCACTGGGGCTAGGAAAAACTCCCTAGAAAGGCTGGAACCTAGAGAGGAACCAGGGTATGTTTCCCACGTTACAGCCTTACTCTAAATGTTATTAAATTATTTATTTCTCTCCTCAATCTACACACAATAGCCAATAAAGGTCCTCAAAACACAGTGGCCTACATCATTCTTAAATAAAATAAGTTTAGAACCACCAAGTCTCTTCCTAGAGCTGGCCGCCCATCCAAACTGAGCAATTGGGGGAGAAGGGCCTTGGTCAGGGAGGTGACCAACAACCCGATGGTCATTCTAACAGAGCTACAGAGTTCCTCTGTGGAGATGGGAGAACCTTCCAGAAGGACAACCATCTCTGCAGAACTCCACCAATCAGGCCTTTATGGTAGTGGCCAGACGGAAGCCACTCCTCAGTAAAAGGCACAAGACAGCCCTCTGGTGTGATGAAACCAAAATGTAACTATTTGGCCTGAATGCCAAGTGTCATGTCTGAAGGAAACCTGGCACCATCCCTACGGTGAAGCATGGTGGTGGCAGCATGATGCTGTGGGGATGTTTCTCAGCGGCAGGTACGGGACTGGGAGACTAGTCAGGATCGAGGGAAAGATGAATGGAGCAACGTACCGAGAGATCCTTGATAAAACCTGCTCCAGAGCACTCAGGACCTCAGACTGGGTGAAGGTTCACCTTCCAACATTACAACGGTCCTAAGCACACAGCCAAGACATTGCAGGAGTGGCTTCAGGACAAGTTTCTGAATGTKCTTGAGTGGCCCAGGCAGTCTGATTGATTATCTCTGGAGAGACCTGAAAATAGCTGTGCAGCGACGCTCCCCATCCAACCTGACAAAGCTTGAGAGGAWTTGGAGAAATTCCCCAAATACAGGTGCCAAGCTAGTKGCYTCATACCCAAGAAGACTCAAGGGTGTAATCGCTGCAAAAGGTGCTTCAATAAAGTACTAAGTAAAGCGTCTGAATACTTACGTAAATGTGATATTCCTGTTGTTTTTTTAAAAATAAATTAGCAAAAATGTATAAAACCTGTTTTTGCTTTGTCATTATGGGGTATTGTGTGTGGACTGTTGAGGGGAAAAAAATATTAATCTGTTAGAATAAGGCTGTATAGTAACAATGTGGAAAAAGTCAAGGGGTCTGAATCCTTTCAAACGTTTGTTGATTTGGTACTCCAACTCAGTCAAAAATAAAAGTTCAAGAATAGGATTTAAACAAATCAAACTGCATTTTTACAATTATATATATACACTACCAGTCAAAAGTTTAGAACACCTACTCATTCAAGGGTTTTGCTTTATTTTTACTATTTTCTACAATGTAGAATAACAGTGAAGACATCAAGTCTATGAAATAACACATGGAATCATGTAGTAAACAAAAAAAGTGTTAAACAAATCATAATATATTTTATATTTGAGATTCTTCAAGTAGCCTTAATGAAACTGTAATGAAAGCTTTGCACACTCTTGGCATTCTCTCAACCAGCTTCACCTGGAATGGTTTTCCAACAGTCTTGAGGGAGTTCCCACATATGATGAGCACTTGTTAGCTGCTTTCTCTTCACTCTGCGGTCCTACTCATCCCAAATCATCTCAATTTGGTTGAGGTCGAGGGATTGTGGAGGTCAGGTCATCTGATGCAGCACTACTTCACTCTCCTTCTTGGTCAAATAGCCCTTACACAGCCTGGGGGTGTGTTGGATCATTGTCCTGTTGAAAAACAAATTATATTCCCACTAAGCCCAAACCAGATGGGATGGCGTATCGCTGCAGAATGCTGTGGTAGCCATGCTGGTTAAGTGTGCCTTCAATTCTAAATAAATCACAGACAGTGTCACCAGCAAAGCACTCCCACACCATCACACCTCCTCCTCCATGCTTTACGGTGGGAAATACACATGCAGAGATCATCRATTCACCCACACTGCTTCTCACAAAGACATGGCAGTCAGAACCAAAAATCTCCAATTTGGACTCCAGACAAATTTCCACCGGTCTAATGTCCATTGCTCGTGTTTCTTGGCCCAAGCAAATATCTTCTTCGTATTGGTGTCCTTTAGTAGTGGTTTCTTTGCAGCAATTCGACCATGAAGGCCTGATTCACGCAGTCTCCTCTGAACAGTTGATGTTGAGATGTGTATGTTTCCTGAACTCTGTGAAGCATTTATTTGGYCTGCAATTTCTGAGGTTGGTAACTCTAATGAACTTATTCTCTGCAGCAGAGGTAACTCTGGGTCTTCCATTCCTGTGGCGGTCCTCATGAGAGCCAGTTTCATCATAGGGCTTGATGGTTTTTGCAACTGCATTTGAAGAAACGTTCAAAGTTCTTGACATTTTCCGTATTGACTGACCTTCATGTCTTAAAGTAATGATGGTGTCACGCCCTGACCTTTAGAGAGCCTTTTTATTTCTCTATGTGGTTAGGTCAGGGTGTGATTTGGGTGGGCATTCTATGTTCTATATTTCTTTGTTTTTGGCCGAGTGTGGTTCCCAATCAGAGGCAGCTGTCTATCGTTGTCTCTGATTGGGAATCATATTTAGGCAGCCTGTTTTGCCACCTTAGTTTTTGGGATGTTGTTTTTGTACAGCTCTGTGTAGCCTGCCGAACGTTACGTTCGTTTTCCATTTGTTGTTTTTGGGTGTTCATTTTTAATAAAGATAAAATGTACGCCTACCACGCTGCACCTTGGTCCGATCATTTCGACGAGCGCAACAGATGGACTGTCCTTTCAGTTTGCTTATTTGAGCTGTTCTTGCCAAAATATGGGCTTGGTCTTTTACCAAATATGGTTATCTTCTGTATCTACCTTCACAACACAACTGATTGGCTCAAACTCATTAAGAAGGAACTAAATTCCAAAAATGTACTTGTGACAAGGCACACCTGTTAATTGAAATGCATTCCAGGTGACTACCTCATGAAGCTGGCTGAGAGAATGTCAAGAGTGTGAAAAGTTTTTATCGAGGCAAGGGGTGGCTATTTCAAGAATCCCAAATATAAAATATATTTTGATTTGTTTAACACTTTTTTGGTTCCTACATGAGTCCAAAGGTGTTATTTCATAGTTGTGATATTTTCACTAATATTCTACAATGTAGAAAATAGTAAAATAAAGAAAAACCTTTGAATGAGTGTGTTCTAAAACTTGAGACCGCTAGTGTATATTTCCATTCCTTTCCATTTTACAGATGCACACAAACAATGACAATATCTCATCTGACCAGATCCACATGCTCACACCCCCAAACTGTATTTAAAGTGCATTTAAAGCTGCAATATGTAACTTTTTCGGCGACAGAACCAAATTCACCTAGAAATGGGAGTCATAGATCTGTTCTATGTGCATAAATTCTATGCTTTCTGTTCTTCAGTTTTGTTTTTGCCTCTTACTTTAGGTTTTGTACACCACCTTCAACCACATGAAAATAAAAAAAAATTGATATGATATCACAGTGGTTTAGATGATACAATGATTCTTTCCACTATACTTGCTTGTTTTGTCACAAACTGAAATTAGGGGAACGATTCGAAATTTTGAAACCAGGAAATGGCGAGTGATTTCTCCACATTGCACCTTTAAAGTTTGATTTGATGTAGTCCTATTGTTTTACTTCGATTTTTGGTTGAAATGGAGACATAAATACATATCAATTATTATTTTGTAGATTAATTGGAATTAAAGCCAGACTCAGTTGCACAGATACAGTTGAAGTCTGAAGTTTACATACATCTGTCGGCTGCGTGGTCCCATGGTGTTTATACTTGCGTACTATTGTT
>NC_036871.1:15508876-15542340 GCF_002910315.2 Salvelinus sp. IW2-2015
TTTTCACAATTCCGACATTTATCTAGTCAAAAATTCCCTGTTTACGTCAATGGGATCAACCACTTCATTAAAAGAAATCTCTCTTTGTACAGATGAACTTGGTACCTTCAGGCCTTTGGAAATTGCTCCCAAGGATGAACCAGACTTGTGGAGGTATACCATTTTTTTTCTGAGGTCTTGGCTGATTTTTTTTTTTGATTTTCCCATGATGTCAAGCAAAGAGGCACTGAGTGTGAAGGTAGGCCTTGAAATACATCCACAGGTACACCTCCAATTGACTCAAATGATGTCAATTAGCCGATCAGAAGCTTCTAAAGCCATGATTTTCTGGAATTTTCCAAGCTGTTTAAAGGCACAGTCAACTTASTGTATGTACACTTCTGACCCACTTGAATTGTGATACAGTGAATTATAAGGGAAATAATCTGTCTGTTAACAATTGCTGGAAAGATTACTTGTGTCATGCACAAAGTTGATGTCCTAAACGACTTGCCAAACTATAATTTGTTCACAATAAATTTTTTGAATGATTGAAAAACGAGTTTTAATGATTCCAACCTAAGTGTATGTAAACTTCCGACTTCAACTGTACATCTCCTTCAAAAGTTGATATTTGTTTGCGTTGACAACCAAACACAATTCAATATCACTTGCAGTATGGTAAATAGTCTACTAACTTGTCGACAAGTTAACAAATAATAAATATGTTGAATTCAAGCTTCCTTCTCAAACAAAGATAAACGTTAAAGAATGGGATTAAAGACATGCTCCGGTACTTTGGCGACTAAGAAAGTATTTTTAAATATCCTGTTGGGCTGGATGTGTCAATGTGTAGTTCATACAGTACATGCACAATCTATGAGCAGAGTCACTGAGTACMGTTACATGCACACAGTAATACAATTATTGTGGATAGTCATCTTACTCTAATAGTTTGTTAAGAACATGTTCATGTTTTGCAATAAGAATGATTTCCCTAATAATCCTGTTTACATAGACACACCTGAAATCAGGCTACCTGATAGGAATTTTAAAAGCTGAAATAGCCTCTTTGGGCTAGTGGGCAGTATTTTCAGGTCCGGATAAAAAGCGTGCCTAGAGTAAACTGCCTGCTACTCAGGCCCAGAAGCTAGGATGTGCATATTATTAGTAGATTTGAATAGAAAACACTCTGGAGTTTCTAAAACTGTTTGAATGATGTCTGTGAGTATAACAGAACTCATATGGCAGGTGAAAACCTGAGAAAAATCCAACCAGGAAATCTGAGGTTTGTAGTTTTTCACGTGAATGCCTATCCAATATCCAGTGTAAATATGGTCAGATTGCACTTCCCAAGGCTTCCACTAGATGTCAACAGTCTTTAGAAAGTTGTTTCAGGTTTCTATTGTGAAAGGGGAGATAATAAGACCACTCAGAGTAAGTGGCTCAGCTGAAAGCCATGAGTTGTTTATCGCGCGTGGCCGTGGCCGTGAGCGCGAGCGCCGTTCCCTTTCCTTTCTAATGACAACGGAATTGTCCGGTTGGAATATTATTGAAGATTGATTATATACATTGTTTGAAATGTTTCTACGAACTTTTTTGACTTTTCGTCTGGACTTAGTGCCCGATCATTGTGCATTTGGATTAGTGAACTAAARGCGCGAACAAAAAAGGAGGTATTTGGACATAAAGATGTACTTTATRGAACAAAACAAACATTTATTGTGGAACTGGGATTCCTGGGAGTGCATTCCGATGAAGATCATCAAAGGTAAGTGAATATTTATAATGCTATATCTGACTTTTGTTGACTCCACAACTTGGCGGGTATCTGTATGGCTTGTTTTGGTGGCTGAGCGCTGTACTCAGATTATCGCATGATGTGCTTTCGCCGTAAAGCTTTTTTWAAATCTGACACAGCGGTTGCATTAAGGAGAAGTTTATCTTTAATCCTATGTATAACACTTGTATCTTTCATCAAAGTTMATGATGAGTATTTTTGTAAATTAATGTGGCTCTGCAAATTCACCYGATGTTTTGGAGGCAAAACATTACTGAACATAACGCGCCAATGCAAACTGAGATTTTTGGATATAAATATGAACTTTATCGAACAAAACATACATGTATTGTGTAACATGAAGTCCTATYAGTGCCATCTGATGAAGATCATCAAAGGTTAATGATTACATTTATCTCTATTTCTGCTTTTTGTGACTCCTCTCTTTGGCTGGAAAATAGCTGTATGTTTTTTGTGACTAGACACTGACCTAACTTAATCGCATGGTATGCTTTCGCCGTAAAGCCTTTTTAAATTGGACACTGTGGTTGGATTAACAAGAAGTTTATCTTTAAAATGGTGTATAATACTTGTATGTTTGAGGAATTTTAATTATGAGATTTCTGTTGTTTGAATTTGGCACCCTGCAAATTCACTGGCTGTTGTCAAATCGATCCCGTTAATGGGATTTGATCCCTAAGTTAATGCAGAAAATCACTGAGGTCAGACATATACAGTTTGTATGTGAAAACTATTTGTAAGATGCATACTTTATGTATTCATTTACATATCTACCTCKATTACCCCCCCTGCACATCGAATCGGTACCCCGTGTATATAGGCAAGTTATCGTTACTCATTGTGTATTTATTCCTTGTGTTATTATTTCTATTGTTTTCTCTGAGTTGTTGAGAAGAGTAAGCATAAGTAAGCATATTACTGTTAGTCTGTCTACACCTGTTGTTTACAAAGCATGTGCCAAATAAAATTTGATTTGATACTTTCAGTTTCCCTAACTCACTTCACTCGTACATAAGAAAGATGGAGGCTTGTGCTACCAGTGCTGGCACATGCGCAGATCATATACACTGCTAGAATGCCGATTAAGATGTTTACATGTCCTACTCATTTGAAAGATTGCTCAGAAAACCAGGTGTTTTAATCGGTGTATGCTTACTTTGATTTTGAACTTACACCAATTAAGATAAGCAGAGTAAGGTGTTTACATGACTATTTACATACTCTGCCTACTGACATGATCAGTTTAATATCAAATTCTTAGTGTGCGTGTAAACGTACTTACTGTCTAAACTCAATTAGCCACAAAATCCCTAGTTTTCTTAAAGCTGTTTTCCCTAGATTTCTCCCCGCGTGGGCCAGCCCCTTAGCAATTACATTTTTAGTCAATTCAACCCCTCACATTTGAGTGTCGGCTAGCAAGAGGCCTGCCCAGTGTTATCCAATTAGGTTGCAGAATGGGGTGGTCCCAAAGGCACAGCAGAGCGAGAGAACGCAATGGCGTGGTACACATATCTGCAAATATGTGACGTAGTGCGCAACCACTTTTGGCTCGTGAGTGCTACTTTATGAACTACTGGCTAAAAAGTATTAAAAAGTATCAGATAGTCTTTTTAAGTCAGTGGCTGATGGAACTATCCAAGCAGTAGATAAATCTCCTTTTAAATGTTGATATTTGTTTGCCTTGTCAAACACAAAAGAAAGTAAATAGCCTTAACTTTAGGCTCTTACAAACTAATATACAGTATTTATTTAACTTTAGAATGAGCAACACATTTTAGGTTACTGTAACAATACATMTCTTCTTATGTAATCATAGAAAGTGTACATGTTCAGGGTTGCAGGTCTGTGAAAATCTACAAAAGTGCTCTAATAATCTGCACAGAATCTSAAACGGCATTGATCACTTGCACCATGTACTTTAATTAAACATTTATCAACATTAACTAAGGGCGCTATTCAATCCGTATCGCAGAAGTTCAGCGTTACAGCATTATTGAAATTTGAAGGCAATGGTCCCACGTTAGCGGAGACCACATTCACAGTAAATTCTGTATGTATCAATTGGGAATTACCTTCACATTTCTACCGTGCTTCAGCGATACAGATTGAATAGAGCCCTAATTGTCATTTGCAAGCTTTTAATTATTAATGACTCTAAATTAATATYATTCCTTGTTACCCTAGTTGATTTTTTTTCACCAGTGCAATGGCAATGGCAAACTCAGGGAGAGAAAGGTGTAGATTCTCGCGCAGAGCGTGGCAGGTGTTTATTTCGCCTTCGCTGAAGGCAGGAATCGTGGTCACAGGCAGGCAATGGTCATACACAGGTTGGCAAACAGGCAGGTGAATCAAAACTAGGACTGAAGGCTTTAACTGGTTCTCACAAACGAGCTAGGAAAAGGCTTAGTAGAGTCAAAACMAACAARACCTCACAAAGGCACAAACAGAATGAACTGAACTAAATAAGGAGCTGATGAGACCAGGTGAGTAACTAACACAGGTGAAATCAATGAACAAAAATGAAAGACAGGGCTACGTTCAAGAACACAACGAAACAGAACGCAAGGTTGACTACGAAAATAAATACAGAACCTTACAATTATCTGGTACTTTTGTATACTTTTTAGCCAGTAGCTCTGATAGTAGCACTCACGAGCCAAAAGAGGTCCCCTAAAATTGCATACTGCGTCACATATGTGCAGATACATCATGTGCACCACGTCATTGGTCTSTCTCTTGCTGTGTGTGCAGGATGTGCTTCTTGCTAGCTGTCACTCATATGGCAAAGGGCTGAAACTCATTGGTAGTCACCAAAGTTCCAGAGCATGTCTTTAATATTTGATTTCAATAATGAGCAATTATGTGTGTTCATATTTCATTAGTAACTCCACATTGTATACATTCCATATTGTGTGCAATCATATTCAATGAATACTGTGCATCTTAATTTCATTATAGTAGGTGGTGTAGTGGAGGGTAAATGCAGGTAAATGCCGTTTACACACCTTTTTGTTTTGCACTAGAGCACCTATTCTTTTTACCACTACATCTCTGATTATACTGTATAAAACTCTACAAGCATTCCATAACACTATTGTGCAGTGCACCCAGTTGGTTTTTACCTACTAAGGTAAATAACTGTTCATTTTTGGAGAGTCAGGAGTTTCAGTTTTCAACCTCATCAGTCTAGCAGCCWGACCTTCCCAAGGGTAGTCTAACCCTGGTATCTGCCAACAGCAGGTGGTCAGAAGAAAGGATTTTAAAAAAACAATAACCCTCCTAAATGTAATATTACGTTTTTTTTTTTTGTTGAGGGAACAGGTAAATACTCCACTAAACCCAGTCTGCTGAAATTAYATTTGTCTAAAGATGTTCTTTGAGCTTGGGTTTGAGGGAGGAATACGTGTTTTGTGATTTGTGATTTAATAAACAATTCTGATTGAAACCGTGCACCACATATCCGTCTCACTACGCATAAGCAACACCTCACTAAGCAACTAAAAACAAAATAAACACATTATCACAGACATAACAATGCTATATATTTAAAACCCATTTTCWGTTTTCAAAGACCTGAAGAATGACGAATAATAAAGAGAAGTGAGTGTGAGAAAGCAAGGCGCTCCTGGCCTGGATGCTCTGCCGATCGCTACACAGTGTTGTGTTGTGCTAATACCATTTGTTTTCTGTTCCTCTGCTACTTTGRCACTCTGGATCAGCTTTCCCTCTATCCGTCTGACTCCGCCTGAGAAAGGCCAACCCAGAGCCCGCACTCCTCTCAACAGGGGAGAGGAGACCAGGCCTGGGTTAAGAGACCGCAAGTCTAAGGCATTCCTCCAGGAAGCCTGTGGCTGGTCTGTGGTGTTGACCTGGACAGTACCATGCCTCTTTAACCCCCTAAAGTCGATGTCTTTGACCCCGGGGAAATCAAATTAGCATAATAATACATACAACTATTCGTCAGTTTACGCTAGCGATATGTTTTGCGTTGGATGTGTCTCGATCCACTGCGTCCGCCTATGTCGCATTTCCGCATCTGCGGTGAAAGGTGACAGAGCTAGAGCGGTGTTTGTCAGACCATGAGACGTCCATGAAAATCGGTCTTCTCACAAAATCGTCTGTTGCGTCCGAACGGTATGCTGGAAAGGGGGCCTGAGTGAAAAAGTTTGGGAACCCRTGGTATAGAGAAGCGTGGGGGCATTCCCGAAGGAAGGYGGTAATGTAGTGWCCTTAACCGAACACCTAGCAACCTCGTCAAGAGGGTCAGGCCGTTTGGTGTAATGGTGAAGGTGTTGCCTTGACAGTCACTGGACCAGGGTTTGAGAGACTACCCCTTGAATTTTAATAATACATGCAGATGATGAAATTGGGAATTATTTGTTGATCATTTGAAACAAACATACTTATATGGTCTCACTCATATGGTTTACATTATYGTTTACATATGTGTTCGAGAAATTTTATTTCAAAGAGGTTCATGGCTGCAACTGTGGATTACACTTTCAGAAGGCGACCAAATATGTCTAGCCCAATGTTAAACATGCCATTGTCCATACCAAACACATATACATATATATTATATTTTTGGACCAACAAAAACAGGGGGGTTAAAAGTACAAAAACAATTAAAGAAATGCATACAAAGATAACCCAACCCATTCCCACCCTTAGTCTCCATCCACCTGCTCGCATCCTCCCTCCCTCCCCACCCAGAAACCATGTTTCCCAGCCCGCCTAGACCCTGACCCAAAGACAGCATGCCTCCTAACCCTTCCCATCCCACCCAGCAATCGAGGTTGCTTATCAGTCCCCCTCCAACCCATRCATCCCCTGAGACTCAATATCATATCATAATTGAGTCAAAATAAAGTTTACAATAAAACATATTTCATAACTTAACTATTAAAAAWATATATACTTTCAGCAACCCAGGACCAGTGCACTACTGCAGTCTGGGACCATTCCTCGGCAGAAGACACCCCTATCTACTGTCTCTAGCCAGTCTCCACTACCAACTCTACCAGCCTCCAGTCCTGTTAAACTGACGGATTTTGATGGGGATTTTTCTATTAAGTTACTTAGATTGCGTCAGTAGACTTTGGGGGGTTATGAGGCATGCTTTGAACTTGACAACAGTACATTTTAAATGTTGCATTTTACGTTCAATTGCGTTATTTTAAGATGTGATAGATATATATATACTGTATATATTGTTTAAAATACTCATTGAAATCGAGGTTGTACAGAAGACATATTTTTGTCACACCCTGATCTCTTTTACCTGTCTTTGTGCTTGTCTCCACCCACTTCCAGGTGTCGCCCATCTTCCCCATTATCCCCAGTGTCTTCTCTGTWTGTCTGTTGCCAGTTCGTTTTGTTTCGTCAAGCCTACCAGTGTTTTTCCCGTGCTCCTGTCTTTCTCTAGTTCCTGTTTTCTAGCTTTCCCGGTTTTTGACCATTCTGCCTACCYTGACCCTGAGTCTGRCTGCCGTTCTGTACCTTGTCACACCACCCTGGATTACCAACCTCTGCCTGCCCTGACCTTGAGCCTGCCTGCCATTCTGTACCTTTCGGACCCTGCTCTGGACTACTGACATCTGCCTGCCCTTGACCTGTCGTTTGGRTGCCSCCCTGTTTCTGTAATAAACTTTTGTTACTTCYAAACTGTCTGCATCTGGGTCTTCTCCTGAGCCGTGATAATTTTACTATACTCATTCATGTTTTGTGTTGATTGTTTTTCACAGTTCAGCACTTTGATTCAATCAAAGTTTGGTGGCACGCACACTACATGTCCCAAGCCAGACATTGATGTGAGGAACTCATCTCAGGTTAATACAATTGTGTGAAGTTGAATGTCGTGAACACTAAATGTTTGAAATCCAATCACTTTTAACATTATCATTATCTCAAACCGAAATAACAACAATGATATAATTGTCTAACCTGTAAAATCAAATCAAATTCAATGTTATTGGTCACATACACATGGTTAGCAGATGTTAATGCGAYTGTAGGAAAATACTTGTGCTTCTAGTTCCGACAGTGCAGTAATATCTAACAATGCCCCAACAACTACCTAATWCACACAAATCTAAAGTGGTGAATGAGAATATGTACATYTAAGTATATGGATGAGCGATGGCTGAGCGGCATAGGCAAGYTGCAATAGATGAAATACACATGTATATAAAATACAGTATATACATGTGATATGAGTAATGTAATATATGTAAACACTACTAAAGTGGCATTGTTTAAAGTGACTAGTGATCAATTATTAAAGTGGCCAGTGATTGGGTCTCAATGTATGCAGCAGCCTCTCTGAGTTAGTGATTGCTGTTTACCAGTCTGATGGCCTTGAGATAGAAGCTGTTTTTCAGTTTCTCGGTCCCAGCTTTGATGCACCTGTACTGACCTCGCCTTCTGGATGGTGGCGGTGTGAACAGGCAGTTGCTCGGGTGGTTGTTGTCCTTGATGATCTTTTTGGCCTTCCTGTGACATCTGGTGCTGTAGGTGTCATGGAGGGCAGGTAGTTTGCCCCCGGTGATGCGTTGTGCAGASTGCACCACCCTCTGGAGAGCCTTGCGGTTAAGGGCAGTGCAGTTGCCGTACCAGGCTGTGATACAGGGAGTACAGGATACTGTTGAGGGTTAGCGAAGTGGAGATGTTGTTTCCTACATTCACCACCTGGGGGRYGCCCGTCAGAAAGTCCAGGACCCAATTGCACAGGGCGGYGTTGAGACCCAGGGCCTCCAGCTTGATGATGAGCTTGGAGGGAACTATGGTGTTGGATGCTGAGCTGTAGTCAATGAACTGCATTCTTACWTAGGTATTCCTCTTGCCCAGATGGGATAGGGCAGTGTGCAGTGTGATGACGATTGCGTCGTCTGTGYACCTATTGGGGTGGTATGCAAAATGAAGTGGGTCTAGGGTGGCTGGTAAGGTGGAGGTGATATGATCCTTGACTAGTCTCTCAAAGCACCAGTCACTCTGCTGTCACCAGCACCAGTCAGTTTGCCATCACCAGTGCCAGTCAGTCTGCCCTCACCAGTGCCTGTCAGTCTGCCATCACCAGTCATTCTGCTGTTCCCAGTGCCTGTCAGTCTGCCATCACCAGTGCCAGTCAGTCTGCCATCACCAGTCATTCTGCTGTTCCCAGTGACTGTCAGTCTGCCATCACCAGCGCCAGTCAGTGTGCCAGCATCAGTCCCAGTCACTGCCGTCACAAACACCAGTCACTCTGCCAGGTCCGGAGCCAGATTCCATCAATCTGCCTCTTGTGTGGTCTGATACACTGCCACCACAGGACCACAAATAGATCAAGGCTGCACTTTTTCGAACAGGTGCCATAGGTAAGCCAGAGCTCCGTGACAACCTCCAGCTCTGGTACAACCCTCTCCTGATCCGTTCTTCTCCAATCGACTACTCCCATGGATGCCCTACTGGCTGTGGAAAGTCAGGTTGTGCTGCCCCATCCCTGCTTGTGGAAACATAAATTAACAGAGCTGGTCTCAACAAAAAAGTGTGACAGGTTCTGGACACTAATGGTTTTTACCATGTGGTAACAGAGACCCTCACATGCAACAAATGCCGTGGTAAACATCTGTTTTGAAGTCAGACGTGTAGGACCAGCTGGACTTAGCTCAATGTGTCCAGTTCTGTGCCACTCTCACATTGAAATAAGTTTCCTTTATATTTCAAACAGGGAATGTGTTGGGCAATATTTGTTTTGCTACTATACGGTATGCTCCTATATTTACTGACTTAATGTGGTAAAATCAGACGCTAATACAATACAAACTTGTTTTCCTAGGTTTGCCTGTGATGTGCAGGTGACAAGGCCYTTGCGCGACCGCACCCTGGGCAACAGCCCCACCTGGTTCAGGAAAACGCTGCAAGAGAGTAGCTGAAGCACGCTGCATGTTACATCACTCCCCTGGTCTTCAAGAATCCTCCAGAACCTGTGCCAGTGCCATCCTACAAGTGGATTGTGAACGTTTATGGCCACGACATCATGGGGAGACTAGATGACATCAAGGCCAAGATCACATCTACATTTGGATTTCTCTTGATAATGGATTCGACCGAGAAGGTGAGAATACACATACATTTGACATTTAGTTATTGATTGTTACCAGTATAACCCAAAATATTAGGTTGTTTTTCCATTTGTAGATAACRTGTCAACAATGTACTGGTTCAAAATATATTTACTGTGTTCAAGGATCACGCAAACATAGTTGAAGTTATGTGTTGGTTATTAAGTCCTGTGTTATTCTTATGTGTATTTTCAGATTATCAGAAAACTTTCTGGGACATAAAAGGGGACTGCACTCTGGCTCACTTCAAAGMGGGTCAAAGTGTTCATTTCGACCGCCCAGGAGGGTTCAGGTTCGGACAACATGGCTTCCGACCTCATCAAGCGGTACACCAATGCCGGTGGCTGATGTTCTGAAGCTGGAAGGACCAAGCTTGGCCATCAGGTTCAGTGGTTGGATCTTGTTATCAGGCTCGACATCTGGCACTTTATGAGGAGGATTGCTGTGGGATGCACTACTGATGCCCATCAGCGCTACGCAAAAGTGAACAGGTGCTGACAGAGTTTGATAGCCACAAGGGGCTGGACTCCCTCGGTTTTCCTCTCATCGACTCTGAGCGGATGCAGACCATCTGGCGCACACAAAAGTGGCATGTTAAGTGCATCCAGGCTCTTCCTGGTGTTGCACTTAACACGGAGACTGGCACCCTCACAAAGTGTGGCATCGTACTGAAACATAACAGGTGTGCTAGAGGCTCCACATCTCTCGAGTACTTCCACCTTCATCTGAACAGATTTATCCCAGGTTTGTCTATTAAAATGTTAATAAAAWGTTCCTTATTGTTATAAACACATTCGGATTGGGGAGGGTTTTGTTGACGCTTATACTAAGTGTATAGGAACCAGTGCCAACAGCCTCAATTTCCAGCTCTACTTCCTTGAAGGACTGGAGGAACCAAGACCAGGCTACTGAAGCTTTGGCAGTGGAACCATCACCTCTKCGCAGCTACACTGGTGGTTTGGTTCACTATTTGAACCAGTTGGGTGATAAGGATCTGCACCAAAGGATGATTTCTTCTTTCCACCCACCAGCCAAGTACACTGCTAAGTCATTATTAACTATTGGATAACTGTTTGTATTCTTTGGGTTCAATGTGTTTTACTTATTTGTGCCTTTTATAAAGTTTTGAATGTTCTATATGTTTCCTTCCAGGAGAGCTCATAGGTATTCAGTACCTGTACAACCAGACTGGCCAGCCCCTCCAGAATATGCATGCACACACGGAGGCGGCCACTGAGATGCCGGAGGACATCACTCTGGAGGAAGACGGCACAGAGGTTGGTGCTCTGCAGCTCTCTGACATCATCCCAGAGATATCTGATGACTACATCCCAGATGACTTCACTGCAGAGATGCTTGAGTCCATCCCTGATGGAAATGCTAGTTCACTGTTTCAGGGATTGGGTTGTTGATTGCTTTGAAGACATGATTTACATTTCATCACAGCACTTACAACTTTATGTATTCACAGGCTGTGGATCCGGATGGCCTTATTAGCATGGCCCACGTTGACAAGCTGGCAGAGTATCTGGTAAAGCTGCGTAATACTTCTGGCCTCTCTCAGTCAAACCAGCAAGCTGCAACTTTAACCTGTCTAGGACTGGGGTTCCGCTAGCCAACAGCAATGGAAATTGCAGGGCCCAAATACAAATCAACAGAAATCTCATAAATCAATTCCTCAAACATACAAGTATTAGGCACCATTTTAAAGATAAAATTCTCGTTAATCCAGCCACAGTGTCTGATTTCAAAATTGCTTTACAGCGAAAGCTCCACAAACGATTATGTTAGGTCACCACCAAGCCACAGAAAAACACAGCCATTTTTCCCGCCAAAGAGAGGAGTCACAAAAAGCACAAATAGAGATAAAATGAATCACTAACCTTTGATGATCTTCATCAAATGACACTCATAGGACTTCATGTTACACAATACATGTATGTTTTGTTCGATAAAGTGCTATTTGTATCAAAAAATATCATTTTACATTGGCGCGTTATGTTCAGTAGTTCTAAAACATGCGGTGATTGTGCAGAGAGCCACATGAATTCACAGAAATACTCATTATAAATGTTGATGAAAATTCCAGTGTATGCATGGAACTTTAGATACACTTCTCCTTAATGCAACCGCTGCGTCAGATTTCAACAAAACTTTACGGAAAAAGCATAATCTGAGTACGGCGCTCAGAGCCCAAACCAGCCAAAAGAAATATCCGCCATGTTGCGCAGTCAACATTAGTCAAAATAGCATTATAAATATTCACTTACCTTTTGATGATCTTCATCAGAATGCACCCCAGGAATAGCAGTTTCACAATAATGTTTGTTTTGTTCGATTATGTCCAAATAGCTTTCTTTTGTTAGGGCGGTTGGTAAACAAATCCAAACGCGCGATCAGGTCCAGTCGGACGAAAAGTTCAAAAAGTTATATTACAGGTCGAAGAAACTTGTCAAACTAAGTATAGAATCAATCTTTAGGATGTTTTTATCATAAATGTTCAATAATGTTCCAACTGGAGAATTCCGTTGTCTGTAAAAAGCAATGGAACGAGAGCTACTCTTCATGTGAACGCACGTGACTGAGAACGAGGCTGCTGCCAGACCCCTTAGTCAAACAGCTCTCATTCGCTCCCACTTCACAGTAGAAGCCTGAAACAACGTTCTAAAGACGGTTGAATCTAGTGGAAGCCTTAGGAAGTGCAACTTAACCCATATCCCACTGTGTATTCGATAGGGGCTGAGTTCAAAAACTACAAACCTCAGATTTCCCACTTTCCTGTTTGGATTTTTTCTCAGGTTTTGGCCTGCATATAAGTTCTGTTATACTCACAACATCATTCAAACAGTTTTAGATACTTCAGTTGTTTTCTATCCAATACTAATAAAATATGCATATATTAGCATCTGGGACTGAGTAGGAGGCAGTTTACTCTGGGCATGCTATTCATCCAAAAGMGAAAWTGCTYCCCCCTATCRCAAAGAAGATAATATCCTTGTGGAAAAAGCTGAGCCAGCATGACAGGGACCAGATTATTTATGCTAACTGTCACAAAGACAGGCTGGTGATTGGTCACATCTGGTCACAAAAAAATAAGACCTGTATCACTGGAGTAGAGAGCACAAGGAGGTGCATTCTAGTGTGTGGAGGTTCATCTGCCCAGTGGCCTGACCGTTGCCATGTGGTAGAGACCCTGTTCACCCAACTGTGTGGCATCTACCCTAGCCCGCAGAAGGGGAAAGGGGCTCTGACAAGGTGGACTCTCATTCTGCAGTATGACAAGAAGATCAGGCAGCTGGTGGTGACCAACAGGCTGGTCATGCAGCATACCAAACTGCAGCTGTATGAAGTGAACCAGGACACCTTGGTGCAGTGGCACAACAGCAGGCAGAAAACCCAGGATGTGGCTGTGCTCCTSCAGGGGATTCAGCACCCTCTCCAGTGCTCACAAGCCACAGAGCCTCTGCCGACTGCAAAAGCCCACCCTGCTTCTATTCATCGGTACAACTAAGAAGAGCATGTCTACCACCTACCTCCTAACACAGCAGAGCAGGCTAAAACTAAATGCAGAGCCCCAGTTGGACCARTTCTGGTCACGCCAAAGATTCCTGCACAGAGGCAGCTATTCACCGAAGCACCAGCTGTCTTTGGTTTTTCAAGTCCTGAACTGCCCTGGACAGTGCTTCATGCCATTTGTTCCCCAAGTGACGTTCTAGACAACAACGGCATCCATAGCAGCTTAATGTGTTACCTTTACTCACCAACACAAAGTGGGCAAACAAATGGATTGTCAGAGACAATACATGCAAAAAATGTGGTCAGTTCAAGGACAAGCAAACTGGGCATGTCCTTTATAAAGGCAGTGTTTACTGCCCCCATGCAGAGACTCTCCAAAGAACAGTAGTCGGAGACAATATGCAGGCAGCAGCAGTGAGAAAGACTCCCTATTTATGCCGGTTCACATTATAGTTCTCTCCTAACATTTCCATGTGTGTGWGTAACTCTTTTAACTATTGTGTTGTCCATGGGTGTGTTTTTATTGTAGCCTATTGCTGTGTTTTGGCCTGGCAGTTATTAACTACCATAGGAGAAAGTATGATTAAYTAGAAAAAAAAGCATGGAAAAAGTATTTCAAACCATCAATAATTGCATAATGTTCTCTTTCCATCTATCCACCACCTCAGCCCTCTCTTTTCCACTTCCACTCTAGCTGCATCACAATTAGTTTTCCTCATACTTACATTTGACACTTTTTTGTTTTATTTTGTGCCTTACATATTGTTCACTTTGCCTTCCTCTGTTATTCTTGTTATSTTATTGATTTTTTATATATTTGTTTTGGCAATAAACAACCGGGGGCAAACTACCTGCCCTCCAGGACAACTACAGCACCAGATGTCACAGGAAGGCCAAACGATCACCAATGGCAACAACCACCCGAGCCACTGCCTGGTCACCCCACTATCATCCAGAAGGCGATGTCAGTACAGGTGCATCAAAGCTGGGACCGAGAGACTGAAAAACAGCTTCTATCTCAAGGCCATCAGACTGTTAAATAGCCATCACTAGCACCTTAGAGGCTGATGCCCTATATAKATAGACTTGTAATAACTGGCAACTTTAATAATGGAACACTAGTCATATTAATAATGTTTACATATTTTGCATTATTCATCTCATATGTATATACTGTATTCTATCTTATTCTACTGTATTTTAATCTATGCCGCTTCGACATTGCACGTCCAAATATTTATATATTCTCAATTCCATTCCTTTACTTTAAATTTGTGTGTATTGTTGTGAAATTGTTAGATATTACTTTGTTTGATATTACTGCACTGTTGGAGCTAGAGGACACAAGCATTTCGCTACACCCACAATAACATCTGCTAAACATGTGTATGTGACCAATAAAATTTGATTTGATTTGAAATTGTTGAATGAAAAAGCATAATACAGGTGGGGAATCAAGCCCAGATCCCAGTAGATTTAAGCCTTACCAGATGCATTTTGTCTATCATAAAAACATTTGTTTTCATATGACTATTTCTCTCCTTGAAATACCCTTCTTTCTCTTCTTTTTTTCCCTTTCTTTTCTCCCTCTCCTTTTTCTTCTTCCCACCCCTTGACAGACAATTGTTCCCCAYCTTTCGCGCGGGGGTCYATGCAGATAGTCCGTGTAGCCACTTAACTATTTAGTAGTCTTATGACTTGGGGGTCGAAGCTGTCTCGTAGCCTGTTGGTTCGAGAGCCGYTGGTCCGGTACCGTTTGTCGGACGGCAGCAGAGTGAACGGACAGTCTATGGCTTGGGTGGCTGAAGGCCTTGGTACATTTTCGGGCCTTCCTCTGACACCCCCTGATATAGAGGTCCTGGATGGCAAGGATTTACATTACTTAAATCCCTGCCATCCGGGGAGTGATGTACTGAGCCGTCCGCACCACCCTCTGTAGCGCTTTGCGGTTGAGGGCGGTGCATTTGCCATACCAAGCAAGCGGTGATGTAGCCAGTCAACAATAGTGCAGTTGTAGAACTTTTTAAGGATCCGTGGGTCCATGCCAAATCTTTTCAGCTTCCTGAGGGGGAAGAGGCAATGTGCCCTCTTCACGACTGTGCGGGTGTGTGTGGACTTTGTTTAGTCCTTAGTGATGTTGACGCCAAGGAACTTGAAGCTCTCGACCTGCTCCATCTGACTGACAAAGTATCTAGCAATGTGGCACAGGGAATTACATTGGTTAGGTTGTTTTTATTTATTGAGCGATCTTCCTCAGTTTCTGAAGACAGGTGAGCCAGAAKTGTCAGTAACAGGAGAACAAATCATACTCAGCTTAAGCGTTTGAATACAGTATATTAAACCAGACGGAGATACACTGCAAACTAATGTTAGCCTCTTTGAAATCCTTATCACTATCCTCAATACAGCAATGCCCATTATAAGCATTCAGACATCAGTGAAGGGCAAGATAGACTTCCCAAACAAAARAACTCATTGCTGACAGACGTACTGCTTTTCAATAAGAGGTCTAATGTCATTTAGGCCTGAAAACCTCTACCTCCTCTGTTAAAATGAGAAGATACCATAATAACGGGGACCTGCTCATTGTGGTTGTTGTAGAAAACATCCCCAAGTCTCCCCCCTTGCTCCAGCCAGGTCCACAATTCCTAGACAGAAACACACACACACACACACACTTGAAGGATGCTTTGAACAGCTTAATGCAGTCGTGCCCACACTGTGGCAGGAACTATTGCCCACCAATCATTAGGGTGCTTGGCTTGACCCAAGTCAACAGGAACATACTTTTTTGCTGTAATGTGTAAGCAATACTCCARCAGATTAGGGCCTGCTAAAATGTTATGTGATGAGACTTCTCATCTTTTGACTGTACACAAATATTGTATTCAGTTTATGTTAGCATGAAACGGGTTAGAGCAGTATTTCCCAACCACTGGGGTATACTCACAGTGCTAAAAACGTATAAAATTGTATGCACTCACTAATGTTAGTCGCTCTGGATAAGAGCGTCTGCTAAATGACTAAAATGTAAATGTAAAATGCTAAGTGAACTTCAGTATCCAATCCCTCTCTTCTCCAGCTACATCCCTCCTACATACATCCTCTCCATACAGCTCCTAAACACACATACGCTAATGGTTTGCACACATTGTCCTTAAAATGATAACACCAATATGTGTAAGGGGGAAGTCAGAAAAATAGGTAGGGTATGCATTTAGAAAGAGAGAGAGTAGAAGGAACATGTACCGTATAATGGAAGGTCCTACCAAGGGCTCAGGGCTGGTTAGTCATTGTAATCAAAACAGTCCAACAGCCTCTAGGCAGGAGAGAGATGATGTTCTGGAGCATCTGTTGGAGTAAAAGAAAGAGATTCAAGTTAGGACACCAGGGATGCCAGAAGATGGGAAAAGATCCCATCGTCCATATCGTTCTCATCAGTATTATCATCATGGCCTTACCCTTTTTTTCAGTGAGACAGAGGTTCTCAAAGAGCCCTGTAATGTTATTTTAATTATCCATGATCGGGAAAAAAGGATGCATCTTTCTCACGTCAGTCATGTGCGATTCTCACGTCAGTCATGTGCGATGTTCTACGTGCTCTAAGTAACTCAACTGGCTGMCTGTAAAGAGAAGGGTGGGCTGTACGTTGAGCCTGCTACTCTGATTGGATAGACTTAAGCTGTATTTCTCCATCCACTCGCTTCATAATTTCACRTAATCAGTTTTCCTTGCATGATTTCGGTCTGATTACTTAGATTGCTGCTGCCTGCTACTATGATAAATCACATGGCAAGGACGTTTGCTATCAAGCTATCAATGTGCATAATATCTAACAAGCGGGGCAAGGGTAGGAAGAAAATATGAATTGCTGATGCGCATTCTGAGTGACAGCAGACTTGGCTGCCTGCTGCAAGTTGAGGACACATACACAAACACACACACCCCTCCGCACGCTGCTCCTAGTCTGCAGGTTTTTTGCAGTGACCATGTGCAGGGAAATATTTTGGCAACATGTACTTAAGCAGTGATTACCAAGATGGCATAGCAGTCAGACGTCCTTTGTCCTCGTCTTGCCGTGTCCCGTATATATTTATATATATATATATATATATATTTACACCTTTCTTCGCATATCTTTTATATATTTTATTTTCCAAAAACTCAATTTCAAAACACTCTCCTCACCCAATTTGAAAAAAAGTATTATTTACCTCAAATCTGAAATCCACAATAGAAGCTAGCCAGAAGCTAACCAGAAGCTAACCAGAAGCTAACCAGAAGCTAGCCAGAAGCTAACCAGAAGCTAGCCAGTTTACTGGCTAACGTTAGTATTCAGCTAACCACTGTTTGTGGTCATCAGCTATTCCTTTAGCTCAAATCTATCGGCAGTTTTGTACAACGCGACACAGACCAAACATACCGGACCTATTTTTCTCTCCATATCCCCGGATTTCAACCGCAAGCTCTGGACATTTACACCTGATTTCGCAGCTAGCTAGCTGCTATCCGTGTGACTATTGGCTTACGTCGATCCCGGAGCAAACATCAATTATTCCGGAGCTAGCCAGCTGAAGAGTTCCATCAGCCACTCCTGGGCTACGATCACCTATCCGGACCCGTTTTACTGCCAATGCGGAGCCCCACCGGGCCTTCACGACTGGACTACCGACGTATCTGCCCGAGGGAGTTATCCAAATGGCCCCTCCCGTGCGATGTTACCTAATCGTTAGCTCTCTTATCGGCTGCTATCTGAATAAGTCTATCGGCAACTTTTTCTTGGGTCACTATAACTATATCTATTTGCCAATTGGATTGATCCCTCTACCACACGGAACCCCACTAATCTACGACGGAAACGCACGAGGTGGCTAAAACAGACCTCCATCCTATGCTAACTTGCTACCGATGGCCCGGCTAGCTGTCTGACTCGCCGTGACCCCAAACCAACCTCTACTCACTGACCCTTATGATCACTTGACTAAGCATGCCTCTCCTTAATGTCAATATGCCTTGTCATTGCTGTTCTGGTTAGTGTTTATTGGCTTATTTCACTGTAGAGCCTCTAGCCCTGCTCACGATACCTTATCCAACCTTTCAGTCCACCACTCACACATGCGATGACATCACCTGGTTTCAATGATGTTTCTAGAGACAATATCTCTCTCACATCACTCAATACCTAGGTTTACCCTCACTGTATTCACATCTACCATACCTTTGTCTGTACATTATACCTTGAAGCTATTTTATCGCCCCAGAAACCTCCTTTTACTCTCTGTTCTAAGACGACCAATTCTCATAGCTTTAGCCGTACCCTTATCCTACCCTCCTCTGTTCCTCTGGTGATGTAGAGGTGAATCCAGCCCTGCAGTGCCTAGCTCCACTCCTATTCCCCAGGCGCTCTCTTTTGATGACTTCTGTAACCGTAATAGCCTTGGTTTCATGCATGTTAACATTAGAAGCCTCCTCCCTAAGTTTGTTTTATTCACTGCTTTAGCACACTCTGCCAACCCGGATGTTCTAGTCGTGTCTGAATCCTGGCTTAGGAAGACCACCAAAAATTCTGAAATTTTCATCCCTAACTACAACATTTCAGACAAGATAGAACGGCCAAAGGGGCGGTGTTGCAATCTACTGAAAAGATAGCCAGCAGAGTTCTGTCCTACTATCCAGGTCTGTACCCAAACAATTTGAACTTCTACTTTTAAAAATCCACCTCTCTATAAAAGTCTCTCACCGTTGCCGCCTGCTATAGACCACCCTCTGCCCCCAGCTGTGCTCTGGACACCATTGTGAACTGATTGCCCACCATCTATCTTCAGAGCTCGTGCTGCTAGGCGACCTAAACTGGAACATGCTTAACACCCGAGCCATCCTACAATTTAAGCTTGATGCCCTCAATCTCACACAAATTATCAAAGAACCTACCAGTACCACCCCAAAGCCGTGAACACGGGCACCCTCATAGATATCATCCTAACCAACTTGCCCTCTAAATACACCTCTGCTGTTTTCAACCAAGATCTCAGCTATCACTGCCTCATTGCCTGCATCCGTAATGGGTCAGCGGTCAAACGACCTCCACTCATCACTGTCAAACGCTCCCTGAAACACTTCAGCGAGCAGGCCTTTCTAATCGACCTGGCCGGCGTCTCTGGAAGGATATTGATCTCATCCCGTCAGTAGAGGATGCCTGGTTATTTTTTTTAAATGCCTTCCTCACCATCTTAAATAAGCATGCCCCATTCAAGAAATTTAGAACCAGGAACAGATATAGCCCTTGGTTCTCTCCAGACCTGACTGCCCTTAACCACACAAAAACATCCTATGGTGTTCTGCATTAGCATCGAACAGCCCCGTGATATGCAACTTTTCAGGGAAGCTAGAAACCAATAACACAGGCAGTTAGAAAAGCCAAGGCTAGCTTTTTAAGCAGAAATTTGCTTCCTGCAACACAAACTCAAAAAAGTTATGGGACACTGTAAAGTACATGGAGAATAAGAACACCTCCTCCCAGCTGCCCACTGCACTGAAGATAGGAAACACTGTCACCACCGATAAATCCCCTATAATTGATCATTTCAATAAGCATTTTTCTACGGCTGGCCATGCTTCCACCTGGCTACACCCTACCCCGGTCAACAGCACTGCACCCCCACAGCTACTCGCCCAAGCCTTCCCCATTTCCCCTTCTCCCAAATCCAGTCAGCTGATGTTCTGAAAGAGCTGCAAAATCTTGGACCCGATAAAATCAGCCGGGCTAGACAATCTGGACCCTTTCTTTCTAAAAAAAATCGCTGAAATTGTGCCACCCCTATTACTAGCCTGTTCAACCTCTCTTTCGTGTCGTCTGAGATTCCCAAAGATGGGAAAGCAGCTGCGGTCATCCCCCTCTTCAAAGGGGGAGACACTCTTGATCCAACTGCTACAGACCTATATCTATCCTACCCTGCCTTTCTAAGGACTTCGAAAGCCAAGTCAACAAACAGATTACCGACCATTTAGAATCCACCATACCTTCTCCGCTATGCAATCTGGTTTCAGAGCTGGTCATGGGTGCACCTTAGCCACGCTCAAGGTCCAAATATCTTAACCGCCATCAATAAGAAGAAATACTTGCCGCCGTATTCATTGACCTGGCCAAGGCTTTCGACTCTGTCAATCACCACATCCTCAACGGCAGACTCAACAGCCTTTGTTTCTCAAATGATTGCCTCGCCTGGTTCACCAACTACTTCTCTGATAGAGTTCAGTGTGTCAAATCGGAGGTCTGTTGTCCGGGCCTCTGGCAGTCTCTATGGGGTGCCACAGGGTTCAATTCTTGGACCGACTCTCTTCTCTGTATACATCAATGATGTCGCTCTTGCTGCTGGTGAGTCTCTGATCCACCTCTATGTAGACGACACCATTCTGTATACTTCTGGCCCTTCTTTGGACACTGTGTTAACAACCCTCCAGGCGAGCTTCAATGCCATACAACTCTCCTTCCGTGGCCTCCAATTGCTCTTAAATACAAGTAAAACTAAATGCATGCTCTTCAACCGATCGCTGCCTGCACCTGCCCGCCTGTCCAACATCACCACTCTGGACGGCTCTGACTTAGAATATGTGGCAACTACAAATACCTAGGTGTCTGGTTAGACTGTAAACTCTCCTTCCAGACTCACATCAAACATCTCCAATCCAAAGTTAAATCTAGAATTGGCTTCCTATTCCGCAACAAAGCATCCTTCACTCATGCTGCCAAACATACCCCTTGTAAAACTGACCATCCTACCAATCCTCGACTTCGGTGATGTCATTTACAAAATAGCCTCCAATACCCTACTCAATAAATTGGTGCAGTCTATCCAGTGCCATCCGTTTGTCACCAAAGGCCCATATACTACCCACCACTGTGACCTGTACGCTCTCGTTGGCTGGCCCTCGCTTCATACTTGTCGCCAAACCCACTGGCTCCAGGTCATCTACAAGACCCTGCTAGGTAAAGTCCCACTTATCTCAGCTCGCTGGTCACCATAGCAGCACCCACCTGTAGCACGCGCTCCAGCAGGTATATCTTTCTGGTCACCCCCAAAACCAAGTCTTCCTTGGCCGCCTCTCCTTGCAGTCTCTGCTGCCAATGACTGGAACGATCTACAAAAATCTCTAAACTAGAAACACTTATCTCCCTCACTAGGTTTAAGAACCAGCTGTCAGAGCAGCTCACAGATTACTGCACCTGTACATAGCCCATCTATAATTTAGCCCAAACAACTACCTCTTTCCCTACTGTATTTATTTTGCTCCTTTGCACCCCATTATTCTACTTTGCACATTCTTCCACTGCAAATCAACCATTCCAGTGTTTTACTTGCTATATTGTATATACTTCGCCACCATTTTTTTTTTGCCTTCACCTCCCTTATCTCACCTCACTTGCTCACATTGTATATAGACTTATTTTTTTCTTACTGAGTATGTGACTGTATGTTTGTTTTACTCCATGTGTAACTCTGTGTTGTTGTACGTGTCYAACTGCTTTGCTTTATCTTGGCCAGGTCGCAATTGTAAATGAGAACTTGTTCTCAACTTTTCTACCTGGTTAAATAAAAGGTGAAATAAATAAATAAAGCATGTTAAAAACAAATAATATTTTCCGATCAAGAGTATCATTCGATCCAACTAACTGTCAATTTACAGATACAAGTATGGCCATGCCGGCACACCCCTAACAGCTAATGGACTTCATTTCGCCATACTTTATTTATTGGTCATTTGCACCGATATTCTTGAATGACTATGAAGTAGTGTGATGAGATCTGCGGAAAACATGAAGAAAGGGCCAGTGATCAGAATGCTGAGACCTTGGAARCTCTGGAGGTTAGGAACATAAGTGCTGGATTTTATAAAATACTACCCTTGTGAAGTGACAGATGTTAGCTAGCTAGTCAGGCAACAGATACTGAGGTGATCTTAAGTAGGAAGACCAGGGAAGCCTGCAACTTGATAAGGGCAATGACACATACAGGGAATCATTGAAATCCTTGACGACACAATATTGAAACATTAATAGAAATTGGCAGAATTGGACATATAGCTAGCTAGATACYGTAGTCCAAGTAGAATGAAGAATTTTGACCTGTCAACTGAGGGGAGATCTGACAGACTTCACTGTGACATCAGCCTTTGCTAATGCCAGAAGATTAGTGGACACCAYTATACAGGCTTCTAGTATGCAGACTGGCTACCTCCACCTCAACATCAACAACAACCATAACATGTGCTGGCGACATAGAAATGTATCCGAGGAGATGGCATAAAAGCTGAGGGCCCTTTTTGAAAATGGTCATTCCCCTTCCTCAAATCAAATCAAATTTTATACAAACCTGTAGCACTGGACACATTAAAGTATCATCCCCAAGAAGAGCTTGGAGACGAGTATGTGTTCTCCTCAGCCGACAGAGCAATATGCCCAGACATTTAGTACTGCTCCAGGTTTGTGAATACCGTGTGTGTCCCCAGGTTTGTCAGACGTTAAAGTGATACTCTAGAAATATTAAGGTTTCACTTTTGTCATCCACAGATTGTTCAATAYCGTCTTTTTTAAAAGTGCTATGGGGCATCTACAGGGGAGCTGTTGGAKTTGGAGGAGCGCATCACCAGCTACAACTCCATGAATCAAGACACTGGTGCAAAGATGCAGRGTACCTCAGATGGACAAACCATCATAGCCATCTGCACACCGCTTATGAGAAGAGTCCATACCCTGTGTAAACAAAGTGGGTAAATTGTTTTCGTGGACTCATCAGGGAACTGTGATCGCCACAACAGCCGGKTCTTTGTTCTCCTGACTCTTTCATCACAGGAGGCTTTCCCCTCGGGATCCTGATGACCACATCAGAGAGTGAGGATACTATCAAGGCTGGTCACCTCCTCAACACCTTGCTACCAGAACAGACTTTCTGTGGGAGAAAACACCTACAACCCCAGATCTTCATGACTCAGGCAAGCCCTCAAGGAGGTGTTTACAAAAAGTATCCAGCTGCTATGTGTGTTTCACATGCTGCAGGAAATGTGGAAGTGGCTGGGTACAAGACCGGCAGTACCTCCTTGAGCTGGTTAAGAGTCTGGTGTATGCAGATGATGCCACATCCCTTGACGTCCTCTACGTGAAGATAGCAGGAGATCAKGTAGCCATTAAGAACTAGTACAGTMCATTCGGAAAGTATTCGAACCCCTTGACTTTTGTTGTTACGTTACWGCCTTATGCTAAAATTGATTAAATAAAAAATGCTCATCATCAATCTACACACAATACCCCATAACSAGAAAGTGAAAAAAGGTTTTTAGAAATGTTTGGAAATAGAAATACCTTTTACATAAGTATTCAGACTCTTTGTTATGAGACTCAAAATTGAGCTCAGGAGCATCCTGTGTCCATTGATCATCCTTGAGATGCCACCTGTGGTAAATTCAATTGATTGGACATGATTTGGAAAGGCACAGAGCTGTCTATTTAATTAAGGTCCCACAGTTGACAGTGCATGTCAGAACAAAGACCAAGCCATGAGGTCGAAGGAATTGTCCGTAGAATTYTGAGACAGGATTGTGTCGAGGCACAGATCTGGGGAAGGGTACCAAAATTGTCTGCAGCATTGAAAGTCCCCAAGAACACAATGGGCTCCATCATTCTTAAATGGAAGAAGTTTGATACCACCAAGACTCRTCCTAGAGCTGGCCGCCCGGTTAAACAGAGCAATCGGGGGAGAAGGGCCTTGATCAGSGAGGTGAACAAGAACCCAATGGCCACTCTTACAGAGCTCCAGAGTTCTTCTGTGGAGATGGGAAAACCTTCCTGAAGGACAACCATCTCTGCAGCACTCTGCCAATCAMGCTTTTATGCTAGAGCGGCCAGGCCTCAGTAAAAGGCACATGACAGCCCACTTGYAGTTTGCCAAAAGGCAACTAAAGGACTCAGACCTTGAGAAACKAGATTCTCTGCTCTGATGAAACAAAGATTGAACCCTTTGGCCTGAATGTCAAGCGTCATGTCTGAAGAAAACCTGGCACCATCCCTACGGTGAAGCATGGTGGTGGCAGCATCATGCTGTGGGATGTCAGCATCAAGGAAAAGATGAATGGAGCAAAGATCAGAGATCCTTGATGAAAACCTGCTCCAGAGCGCTCAGGACCTCAGACTGGGGCAAAGGTTCACCTTCCAACAGGGCAATGACCCTAAGCACACAGCCAAGACAATGCAGGAGTGACTTCAGGACAAATCTCTGAATCTCCTTGAGTGGCCCAGCAAGAGCCCGGACTTCAACCCGATCTGTAGAGAATSTGTAGAGAAGAATGGGAGAAACTCCCCAAATAAAGGTATGCCAAGCTTGTAGCGTCATACCAAAGAAGACTTGAGGCTGTAATCACTGCCAAAGGTGCTTCAACAAAGTACTGAGTAAAGGGGCTGAATACTTATGTAAATTTGACATTTCAGATGTTATTTTTACAACATTTGCACACATTTCCACAAACCTGTTTTTGCTTTATCATTATGGGGTACTGAGTGTAGATTAATGAGGGGAAAAACGATTGAATCCATTTTAGAATAAGACTGTAACATAATAAAATGTGGAAAAAGTGAAGGGGTCTGAATACTTTCCGAATGCCTTGTATAAGGAGCACCTTGCAGCTGTATATGAGAGGTTTAATATGTGGGTGGTATGTCTCCGTGCCGACCTGCCAACAAGGGGAAACCACACAAACAACTTTGTGGAGAGTGCAATGAGGGTTATCAAAGATAAAGTTCTCCACATGATGAATGCCTGCAATGTGACCCAACTGGTCATCACAACCAGACTCAAGGCCTATTACGCTTGCCACCTGATCCAGCGCTATGCAGTCAAAGTACTTCATCCGAGACTATGACATCAACACCAATCGCATTGTTAAGCTACTTATTAATATACCACATAGTTTAGTTACGTTGACACCAGTCTCACAATGAGCAGTGAAGAGGCGACTCCGGGATGTTGGCCTTCTAGGCAGAGTTGCAAAGTAAAAGCCATACCTCAGACTGGCCAATAAAAATAAAAGATTAAGATGGGCAAAAGAACACTGGACAGAGGAACTCTGCCTAGAAGGCCAGCATCCCGGAGTCCCCTCTAAAATGTTGACGTTGAGACTGGTGTTTTGCGGGTACTATTTAATGAAGCTGCCAGTTGAGGACTTGTGAGGCGTCTGTTTCTCAAACTAGACACTAATGTACTTGTCCTCTTGCTCAGTTGTACACCGGGGCCTGCCACTCCTCTTTCTATTCTGGTTAGAGCCAGTTTGCTCTGTTCTGTGAATGGAGACYTAGACGGCGTTGTACAAGATCTTCAGTTTCTTGGCAATTTCTCGCATGGAATAGCCTTCATTTATCAGAACAAGAATAGGCTGACGAGTTTCAGAAGTTGTTTGTTTCTGACCATTTTGAGCCTGTAATCGAACACACAAATGCTGATGCTCCAGATACTCAACTAGTCTAAAGGCGGCCAGATTTATTGGTTCTTTAATCAGGAAAACGTTTTTCAGGAGTGCTAACATAATTGCACAAGGGTTTTCTAACCAGCCAGGAGTGATGGTTGCTGATAATGGGCCTCTATACGCCTATGTAGAAATTCCATAAAAAATCTGCCTTTTCCAGCTACAAAAGTAATTTACAACATTAACAATGTCTATGTAACAGTGTGATGTTGTTCCCCTAGATTATGCACAAAGTTGGAGACAATGACCAGTTCAAATAGGCCAGGTCAAGAGGGGATGTTAATAATTTGATAATAAGATTAATAATTCAGAGTGTTCTTTTTATTTCATTACAGCTGCATAGCTAATGTAATTTGTTGTGTGCAAACACTTTTCCACATCTATATTGTAAATACACTTGATTGTAAGCGTTTTGRATATTTTGGTTTGGTCCATCMTGGGGTATCTGTGTTACCTTACCCTCCTCTTGTTCTCTCTTGCCTGAACTTCAGCTAGCGAGGTATGTTGTCCTTGGCTCCGCTATTTTTCAACATAAAACCGTGGTATAGTTACACAATGTGCTGTTATGGTAGCATARGTTTTGTTAAATATTTATATTGTACATATTGCATGTTAAAACGTTTTATCGAGCTCGCTAGCTAGGGTACCTATTGTAACGCGTGGGTACTTGGGACAGTGTTTGAGTGAGTTCCCATGTGCTCGCGCAGGGGCCTGAGAGCTGTGACTGCGCCAAGGGCTAACATCTTGTACGTTGTCTCTTCATGCGCATGTATGAATTTTGTTTTGTCCGAATTATGTTGTATATKATTTTACTTMTATTGTATTGTTGTGTGCTGTTGTGCACTGAATGTGTGCACGCYGCACCTGTTATTTATTTTTGGTTGCTCTCTCTTGCCTGACCTTCAGTTAGCGAGYTGCTTGAGAGCTGTGACTGCGCCAAGGGCTAACATCTTGTACGCAGTCTCTTCGTGTGCAGGACAAATAAAAATCCAACAAGCAGACCTCCAGTTGTGGCAGTGTCCTCCTTAAATTACACAACGCAGAACGAACCARGCTACAGCTACACTGTATTTCTGATCAATTTGATGTTATTTTAATGGGYAAAAAATGTATGGTAAAATAAAGACGAACATCAATGTCTCTAGTCTCTCCAAAGTGCAGACGTACAACGTGAGCATGGCCATATGCACTTGAKCAATTGGAAAAACTGGCTGGCCATCCCTTCAAACTCACAAGCGACAACTTCCTCCCTACCTCCTCACCTCTTGACTACAGTACATTCAGAACTTGTTTAATGTGAAGTAGCATATTGTTTTGTGTTGAAGAGCCATTACTGCAGCATGTGGTAAGTCTTGTTTTACCACTTTACTTACAGTCTGCCAGTATAGCTAAAGATATAAGGATATATAACTAATAATTCTAAGACAAAGGGGGCACATGCTCATGACAAGTCGTACAATGCATTATAACTGCAGCATAATGCAGCACACCTGCAGGTTAAAGCGTTTAAAGGGTTTGTCTTGTTCTTGTATAGGAAATGTACTTTTCTAGTTATTACTGTTCAGCATTGAAGTGTTTAGTTATTCACTTTTGTTTGTAACAGTTGTTCTAGTTGTTCTAGTGGGGAGGGAAGATGATTACATTTAAATGCTTGTGTTCTTGTCTTATAACCTAAATTGGCAATTTACCTGGTTTGAGCTTTCTTCTCAGACTAGACATCTAGCTTCATTACCTTGAACCTAACGGCATGTGCAATAGAATGTGCATTGGCAAAACTTTTTATTAAATCTAACCTCGTCRCCAGGCTATTGCGTACATAGTGCATTTGGGGCGGAAGTGTCTGGGAACGAGATTAAATTAAATCAAGGTAAATGTACTCAGGGTTTTCTAAAGTTAACCAGCTTCACATTCCAGCTCAGTCTTCACCTGTTCTACAACGTTGGATATTGCTCATCCACCTGCAGCCAACTCTAGCAGTCTTGTAACTATGTGTGCGTGTCACACGTGGCTAGTCGAACACTAAACTCTTCATTGAGACAATGCTGAAACATCAATCCATGGYCGAGTTAGTGCCACATTTACATTTTGTGTCAAAATCAAAATGAAAGAAAAGTTATCTTGCAAATTCATCAGGCTATGGTGTGAAATAGGCTTTTAGAAGCGCATATTTTGAGTGAGTTCCATGTGCTCGCGCAGGGCCTGAGAGCTGTGACTGCGCCAAGGGCTAACATCTTGTACGTTGTCTCTTCATGCGCATGTATGAATTTTGTTTTGTCCGAATTATGTTGTATATTATTTACTTTATTGTATTGTTGTGTGCTGTTGTGCACTGAATGTGTGCACGCGCACCTGTTATTTATTTTTGGTTGCTCTCTCTTGCCTGACCTTCAGTTAGCGAGTGCTTGAGAGCTGTGACTGCGCCAAGGGCTAACATCTTGTACGCAGTCTCTTCGTGTGCAGGACAAATAAAAATCCAACAAGCAGACCTCCAGTTGTGGCAGTGTCCTCCTTAAATTACACAACGCAGAACGAACCAGCTACAGCTACACTGTATTTCTGATCAATTTGATGTTATTTTAATGGGAAAAAATGTATGGTAAAATAAAGACGAACATCAATGTCTCTTAGTCTCTCCAAAGTGCAGACGTACAACGTGAGCATGGCCATATGCACTTGACAATTGGAAAAACTGGCTGGCCATCCCTTCAAACTCACAAGCGACAACTTCCTCCCTACCTCCTCACCTCTTGACTACAGTACATTCAGAACTTGTTTAATGTGAAGTAGCATATTTGTGTTTGAAGAGCCATTACTGCAGCATGTGGTAAGTCTTGTTTTACCACTTTACTTACAGTCTGCCAGTATAGCTAAAGATATAAGGATATATAACTAATAATTCTAAGACAAAGGGGGCACATGCTCATGACAAGTCGTACAATGCATTATAACTGCAGCATAATGCAGCACACCTGCAGGTTAAAGCGTTTAAAGGGTTTGTCTTGTTCTTGTATAGAAATGTACTTTTCTAGTTATTACTGTTCAGCATTGAAGTGTTTAGTTATTCACTTTTGTTTGTAACAGTTGTTCTAGTTGTTCTAGTGGGGAGGGAAGATGATTACATTTAAATGCTTGTGTTCTTGTCTTATAACCTAAATTGGCAATTTACCTGGTTTGAGCTTTCTTCTCAGACTAGACATCTAGCTTCATTACCTTGAACCTAACGGCATGTGCAATAGAATGTGCATTGGCAAAACTTTTTATTAAATCTAACCTCGTCCCAGGCTATTGCGTACATAGTGCATTTGGGGCGGAAGTGTCTGGGAACGAGATTAAATTAAATCAAGATAATGTACTCAGGGTTTTCTAAAGTTAACCAGCTTCACATTCCAGCTCAGTCTTCACCTGTTCTACAACGTTGGATATTGCTCATCCACCTGCAGCCAACTCTAGCAGTCTTGTAACTATGTGTGCGTGTCACACGTGGCTAGTCGAACACTAAACTCTTCATTGAGACAATGCTGAAACATCAATCCATGGCGAGTTAGTGCCACATTTACATTTTGTGTCAAAATCAAAATGAAAGAAAAGTTATCTTGCAAATTCATCAGGCTATGGTGTGAAATAGGCTTTTAGAAGCGCATATTTTATTACTTATCGTTAATGCCGTCTTTAGTGTGCTTATCAATGCACAAACAAGCACCTTTTTCCCACTCCATCGCTCCTTTATTAAAATTATTCCAAGTACAAATAAAAAATATCAGGCACAAATATTAGTTACACAAATTATCAGCAATCGATTACATCAAACAGGTCTACCGAAAAGCAAACCCTAATTGCTCCTGTAATTTGCTCTGGATAAGAGCTCTGCTAAATTACAAAAATGTAAAGTCACTGAGAGTATAAATAAAGAATGTCTGTGCAATGACCAATAAAGCAAGAATGGTAAATTATGGGCAGACTTTGGTAGCTGTTAGGGTGGCCGACATGGCCATACTCATATTCGTATCCCTAAATTGACAGTTGACAGTCGGATCAGATGATACTCGTGATCTGAAAAAACTGAAGTGTTTTGATGTGCATTTGGAAATTATTCAGACCCCTTGACTTTTTCCATATTTTGTTACGTTACAGCCTTATTCTAAAATTGATTAATTGTTTTTCCCCTCATCAATATACACACAGTACTCCATAATGACAAAGCAAAAATAGTTTTTTAGAAATTTGGGGAAATACATAAAAAAAAATACATACATATTCAGACCCTTTACTCTGTACTTTGTTCAAGCACCTTCGAAAGTGATTACAGGCTCAAATCATCCTGGGTATGACACTACAAGCTTGGCACACCTGTATTTGGGGAGTTTCTCCAATTCTTCTCTGCGATCCTCTCAAGCTCTGTCAGGTTAGATGGGGAGCGTCGCTGCACAACTTTTCAGGCCTCTCTAGAGATGTTCGATCGGGTTGAAGTCCGGGCTTGCTGGGCAACTCAAGGACTTTCAGAGACGTCTCCCGAAGCCACTCCAGCATTGTCTTGGCTGTGTGCTTAGGGTTGTTGTCCTGTTGGAAGGTGAACCTTCGCCCCAGTCTGAGGTCCGGTGTAACGGCAGTCTACGTCGTCCTCCTCCTCAGACGAGGAGAGGCGAGAAGGATCAGAGGACCAATGTGCAGCGTGGTAATTAGACATATGAATTTAATCAAACAAAACAAGACACTATACAAAATGACAAAACAAACTAACCGTCACAGTCCCGTGTACCACAACACTGACACAGGAACAATAACAGAGCCTACCTTAATATGGTTCTCAATCAGAGGAAACGTCAAACACCTGCCTCTAATTGAGAACCATATCAGGCAACACCTTAAACCCAACATAGAAACACAAAACATAGAATGCCCACCCCAACTCACGCCCTGACCAACTAAACACATACAAAAAACACAGAAAACAGGTCAGGAACGTGACAGAACCCCCCCCTCAAGGTGCAACTCCGGGCGCACCCCTAAAACTCAAGGGGAGGGTCTGGGTGGGCATCTGTCCGCGGTGGCGGCTCCGGCGCAGGACGAGGACACCACTAGACCATTGTCTTTGTCCCCCTCCTTAGCGTCCCTGAGTGGCGACCCTCGCTCCGACCATGGTCCAGGAACCTTCACCAAGGCCCCTCCTAAATATAGACAACTCAGGACAGAGAGTAGCTCAGGACAGAGAGGTAGCTCAGGACAGAGGGGTAGCTTAGGCAGAGGGGTAGCTCAGGACGAGAGGTAGCTAGCAGGACAGAGAGGGGTAGCTCAGGACAGAGGGGTAGCTAGGACAGAGGGGAACTCCGGACAGAGAGGCAGCTCCGACAGAGAGGCAGCTCTGACTGAATGGTGTTGCTTCGGACTATATGGCAGCTCCGGACTATATGGCAGCCGAAATATATGGCAGCTCGGACTGAGCAGCTCATGGACTGGAGGGCAGCTCATGACTGGAGGGCAGCTCATGACTGGAGGGCGGCTCATGACTGAGGCGGCTCATGACTTGAGGGCGGCTCTGCCTGGAGGCGGCTCTGACTGGTGGCTGGCCTCCTGACTGGCTGGCGCTCTGGCGGCTCCTGACTGGCTGGCGGCTCTGGCGGCTCCTGACTGGCTGGCGGCTCTCCTGACTGGCTGGCGGCTCTGGCGGCTCCTGACTGGCTGGCGGCTCTGGCGCTCCTGACTGGCTGGCGGCTCTGGCGGCTCCTGACTGGCTGGCGGCTCTGCGGCTCCTGACTGGCTGGCGGCTCTGCGGCTCCTGACTGGCTGGCGGGCTCCTGACTGGCTGGCGCTCTGCGGCTCCTGACTGACGAACGGCTCTGACGGCTCGGGACAGACGGCGGCTCTAATGGCTCGGGGCAGACGGATGGCGCAGATGGCGCTGGGTAGACGGATGGCTCAGATGGCGCTGGGCAGACGGATGGCTCAGATGGCGCTGGGCAGACGGATGGCTCAATGGCGCTGGCAGGTCGGATGGCTCAGATGGCGCTGGCAGTCGGATGCTCAGATGGCGCGAGGCAGGCAGCTCAGACGGCGCTGGCAGACGAGCAGTGCAGAAGGCGTTGGGCAGACGGCCGACTCTGACCTGCTGAGGCGCAGTAGGCCTGGTGCGTGGTGCCGGAACTGGTGGTACCGGGCTGGAGACACGCACCTCAGGCTAGTGCGGGGAGCAGGAACAGGGCCCACTGAATTTCGAGGCGCACTATAGGCCTGGTCGTGGTACCGGAACTGGTGGTACCGGGCTGAGGGCACGCACCTCAGGGCGAGTGCGGGGAGAAGGAACAGTGCGTACAGGGCTCTGGAGACGCACAGGAGGCTTGGTCGTGGTACCGGAACTGGAGGTACTGGGCTGAAGACACGCACCACCAGGGAGAGTGTGTGGAGGAGGAACAGGGCTCTGGAGACCACTGGAAGCCTGGTGCGTGTAGGCACTGGTGGTACTGGGCTGGGCGGGAAGTGGCGCCGGAATATACCGACCGTGAGGCGTACTGGCTCCCTTGAGCACCGAGCCTGCCCAACCTTACCTGGTTGAATGCTCCCCGTAGCCCGTCCAGTGCGGGAGGTGGATAAACCCGCACTGGGCTGTGTTGGCGAACCGGGGACACATGCGTAAGGTGGTGCCATGTACACCGGCCCGAGGAGACGTACTGGAGGCCAGATATGTAGAGCCGGCTTCATGGCACTTGGCTCAATGCTCAATCTAGCCGCCCAGTGCGGGGAGGTGAATAACCCGCACCGGGCTATGCACACGTACAGGAGACACCGTGCGCTCTTCCGCTAACACGGTGTCTGCCCGTACTCCCGCTCTCCACGGTAAGCATGGAAGTGGGCAGAGGTTTCCTACCTGCCTCGCCACACTACCCTTTAGCCGCCCCCCCCCCAATAGTTTTTGGGGTTTCTTCACGGGCTTCCAGCCACGCTTCCGTGCTGTCTCCTCATAACCACCTATCCTGGGCTTTCGCTGCCTCCATCTCCTCCGAGAGCGACGATCTTCTCCAACCTTAGCCCAGGGTCCTTCTCCGTTCAATATTTGCTCCCATGACCATTCCTCCTGGTACCGCTGCTGCTGTCGCTGCTGCCCTTCCCTCTGCTTGATCCTTTGGTGGTGGGTATTCTGTAACGGCAGTCTACGCGTCCTCCTCCTCAGACGAGGGAGAGCGAGAAGGATCAGAGGACCAATGTGCAGCGTGGTAATTAGACATAATGATTTTAATCAAACAAAACATATACAAAATGACAAAACAAACTAACCGTCACAGTCCCGTGTAGCACCAACACTGACACAGGAACAATCACCCACAAACAAACAGTGAGAACAGCCTACCTTAATATGGTTCTCAATCAGAGGAAACGTCAAACACCTGCCTCTAATTGAGAACCATATCAGGCAACACCTTAAACCCAACATAGAAACACAAAACATAGAATGCCACCCCAACTCACGCCTGACCAACTAAAACATACAAAAACAACAGAAAACAGGTCAGGAACGTGACATCCGGACTGCTCATGAGCATCAACGATCTCTCTGTACTTTGGTCCAT
>NC_036871.1:15542365-15564615 GCF_002910315.2 Salvelinus sp. IW2-2015
GCATATTTTTATTACTTAGTTAATGCCGTCTTTGTGTGCTTATCAATGCACAAACAAGCACCTTTTTCCCACTCCATCGCTCCTTATTAAAATTATTCCAAGTACAAATAAAAAATATCAGGCACAAATATTAGTTACACAAATTATCAGCAATCGATTACATCAAACAGGTCTACCGAAAAGCAAACCCTAATTGCTCCTGTAATTTGCTCTGGATAAGAGCTCTGCTAAATTACAAAAATGTAAAAGTCACTGAGAGATAAAATAAAGAATGTCTGTGCAAATGACCAATAAAGCAAGAATGGTAAATTATGGGCAGACTTTGGTAGCTGTTAGGGTGTGCCGACATGGCCATACTCATATTCGTATCCCTAAATTGACAGTTGACAGTCGGATCAGATGATACTCGTGATCTGAAAAAACTGAAGTGTTTGATGTGCATTTGGAAAATATTTCAGAACCCTTGACTTTTTCCATATTTGTACGTTACAGCCTTATTTCTAAAATTGATTAATTGTTTTCCCCTCATCAATATACACACAGTACTCCATAATGACAAGCAAAAATAGTTTTTAGAAATTTGGGAAATACATAAAAAAAAATACATACATATTCAGACCCTTTACTCTGTACTTTGTTCAAGCACCTCGAACAGTGATTACAGGCTCAAATCATCCTGGGTATGACACTACAAGCTTGGCACACCTGTATTTGGGGAGTTTCTCCAATTCTTCTCTGCAGATCCTCTCAAGCTCTGTCAGGTTAGATGGGGAGCGTCGCTGCACAACTATTTTCAGGCCTCTCTAGAGATGTTCGATCGGGTTGAAGTCCGGCTCTGGCTGGGCAACTCAAGGACTTTCAGAGACGTCTCCCGAAGCCACTCCAGCATTGTCTTGGCTGTGTGCTTAGGGTTGTTGTCCTGTTGGAAGGTGAACCTTCGCCCCAGTCTGAGGTCCGGTGTAACGGCAGTCTACGTCGTCCTCCTCCTCAGACGAGGAGAGGCGAGAAGGATCAGAGGACCAATGTGCAGCGTGGTAATTAGACATATGAATTTAATCAAACAAAACAAGACACTATACAAAATGACAAAACAAACTAAACGTCACAGTCCCGTGTGACACCAACACTGACACAGGACAATCAGAGCCTACCTTAATATGTGCTCAATCAGAGGAAACGTCAAACACCTGCCTCTAATTGAGAACCATATCAGGCAACACCTTAAACCCAACATAGAAACACAAAACATAGAATGCCCACCCCAACTCACGCCCTGACCAACTAAACACATACAAAAACAAAAACTTAAGTGATGGTAACGCCACCATTTAGTTTTCTCGTCATTAGGACACGATTGTTAACAGCGAAATCTCCTCCCCATCATGGTCTTCCTCATAGCTGACTCATTTACATCTTCCAAAATTCTATCATTTCTTATTCCTTGTTTGTTTGACGGGACGGCGACCCACAAAATTACATGCTCCTGTAGAAAGAGCGTAGGAGATCCATGGTATGAGGTCGATGATTTCCCTCGTCTCGCGCGTTACTAGGATTCCCTTCACTTCTTGATAACTTCAGGCAAGGCTTACCACGCTTGTTGTAAGCAGAGGCCAGAGGTTAGTTGACCCGTCAGGATATTTATGGCCTTTGCACACAAAAACCAATTTGTTCCTGACCCAGCTTCCTGGCTTCCCTGACCCCTTAACTCGGTTGGGCGGGGCGTCTCGAAACAGATCTCGCCCGGACCTTTGGAGGACGATTCCCCCCTTACCCCTCATGGACGCCATCCTCGCTCTTTGCCTAGCCCCCTCCTTAGCGTCCTCCAACGATAGTGTGTCGGTACCCTCGCCTCTTGGTTGCTCCTACAGCACCTTAGGCCCCAACACAGAACATGCCGACATGGGGTAAACCATGGAGGAGATACCGGTATAACCAGCCAAGGCCCCTTCCTAAATATAGACCAACTCAGGACAGAGAGGTAGTCAGGACAGAGAGGTAGCTCAGGACAGAAGGGGCGTCCATTCATCTTTCCCTCGATCCTGACTAGTCTCCCAGTCCCTGAAAAACATACCCACAGTATGATACTGCCACCACCATGTTTCACCGTCTGGATGATATTGGCCAAGTGATGAGCGGTGCCTGGTTTCCTCCAGACGGGACGTTTGGCATTCAGGCCAATGACTTCAATCTTGGTTTCATCAGACCAGAGAATCTTGTTTATCATGGTCTGAGAGTACTTTAGGTGTCTTTTGGCAAATTCCAAGCGGGCTGTCATGTGCCCTTTACTGAGGAGTGGCTTCCATCTGGCCACTCTACCATAAACACCCCTTGTCTATCTAAATAAAGTTTGCAGTTTTCCACTTACTCACTCAGTTGCACTAGAAGACTTCCCACCGTCTTGACACTTGACCACACGCTAGTGGACAGTTGCTCAACCTTAATAACCCTAGCCTAACAARTCAAACAGAATTCTTCCGCTGCTCTGTCAWTCGCTACATACTTTAGTCTGAGACTGCCATCATTGAAGTTGTTTGTGGTGACGAGGGGCACAAAGGGCATTGTACAAAACAAAGTCATCAGCAATTGGATCATCTCTAACAAATCAGAGTATCACAGCCAATGCCGAATTTTCAAACCCCCACTTCTCCCACGCGTGTTCTAGCTCTGGCTCAACTCATCAGTTTCTGGACCAATCAGACGGCCACGAATGTGTTCGCATTTGGTGAAGGGTCGGGTAGGTACTCAGATCCAGACTCATTGTGGAGAAGAAACTAACATCTGTGGGCGTGACGTTTGGCAATAATAACCCAGCATCAACAACCTAACCTTGCGGTCATTCAAACAACCCAGCGTTTTCTAGTGCATGAATTACGTGAAGAAGAATTACAATTTTACAGATATTTTCTTAGATGTGACATAATTAACTTGTTCTCTGTAATATCGCATAGCTTTGAAATCGTGACAATACATACTTTCAAGGAAATTAGGCAGGTTTCTATGGCATAATTTGTGTCTCACAGTTCAAAGAAGCAGGGAGACTTGTCGAGAACGAGGAGAATAATGTTGAGCGCGCTAGGAGAGAGTTGAGAGGGCGGAGAGGATAATGTTGAGGAGCCAAGAGAGAGTTGAGAGCTCAGAGAAAAATGTTTTGTGTACAGAAAGTGGAATTGAGAGCAAGAAATTCAGGGTCGAGCATGCGTCTTCCTGCTCATGGTATACTTGCCTACACTCTATGATCTCTGTGTGTTTGCAAATATAAAATGGCATGTTACTCAAATATGATTGGCAGCCTTATTGACCAATAGCACTGCTTTTTGTTATAATGCCTTTGATTGGCTTGCTAATACTATTTCAATGTGTTTTTTATTATCTAATTTATGTAAAGATTTACACATTTCCTCACTCCGGATTTCATCACTCAATTATCTAACGTTAGCTAATGTCTCCCATATAGCTACTAATGTCACACATTGCATTCATCCTAGATACTATACTATTAACTGGCTTGCTATATTAGCCAGCGCTAGATGCGAGGGGAAATTCACCTTTACTCCACACACAGAGACGCATACAAAGCTCTCCCTCGCTCTCGATTTGGCAAATCTGACCATAATTCTATCCTCCTGATTCCTGCTTACAAGCAAAAACTAAAGCAGGAAGTACCAGTGACTCACTCAATACGGAAGTGGTCAGATGACGCAGATGCTACACTACAGGATTGTTTTGCTAACACAGACTGGAAAATGTTCCGGGATTCATCCAATGGCATTGAGTGTACCACCTCAGTTACAGGCTTCATCAATAAGTGCATCGATGACGTCGTCCCCACAGTGACCGTACGTACATATTTCAACCAAAAGCCATGGAATACAGGCAACATCCGCACCGAGCTAAAGGATAGAGCTGCCGCTTTCAAGGAGTGGGACACCACTATGCCCTCAGATGAACCATCAAACAGGCAAAGGTCAATACAGGACTAAGACTGAATCCTACCACATCGGCTCTGACGCTCGTCGGATGTGTCAGGGCTTGAAAACTATTATGGACTACAAAGGGAAACCCAGTCGCGAGCTGCAGTGACGCGAGCCTACGAGACGAGCTAAATGCCTTTTATGCTCACTTTGAGGCAAGCAACACTGAAGCATGCATGAGAACACCAGTTGTTCCAGAAAGACTGTGATCATGCTCATTATAGCCGATGTGAGCAAGAACTGTGAGCAAGTGTGAGCAAGACCAAAACTGGCAAGTGTCTTCACTGACATTCAACCTCTGCTCTCCCTGACTGAATTTGTCATACCTACATGTTTCAAACAGACCACCATAGTCCCTGTGCTCAAGAAAGTGAAGGTAACCTTGCCTAATTATTACCCGTAGCACTCACGTCGGTAACCATGAAGTGCTTTGAAAGGCTGGTCATGGCTTACATCAACACCATCATGAAACCCACTCCAATTCGCATACTGCACCAACAGATCCACAGATGACGCAATCTACTCCCTGTTCGCCCATGACTGCGTGGCCAAGCATGACTCCAACACCATCATTAAGTTTGCTGATGACACAACAGTGGTAGGCCTGATCACCAACAACGATGAAACAGCCTATAGGGTGGAGGTCAGAGACCAGGCAGTGTGGTGCCAGGACAACAACCTCTCCCTCAATGTGAGCAYGACAAAGGAGCTGATCATGGACAATAGGAAAACAGGCCCCCATTAACATTAGCAAAGCTGAAGTGGAGCGGGTCGAGAGTTTCAAGATCCTTGGTGTTCACATCCCCAATGAACTATCTGTCACGTCCTGATTTGTTTCACCTGTCTTCGTGCTTGTCTCCACCCCCCTCCAGGTGTCGCCCATCTTCCCCATTATCTCCTGTGTACAGTCGTGGCCAAAAATTTTGAGAATGACACAAATATTAATTTCCACAAGATCTGCTGCCTCAGTGTCTTTAGATATTTTGTCAGATGTTACTATGGAATACTGAAGTATAATTACAAGCACTTCATAAGTGTCAAAGGCTTTTATTGACAATTACATGAAGTTGATGCAAAGAGTCAATATTTGCAGTGTTGACCCTTCTTTTTCAAGACCTCTGCAATCCGCCCTGGCATGCTGTCAATTAACTTCTGGGCCACATCCTGACTGATGGCATAATCAATGCAAGAGTTTGTCAGAAATGGTGGATTTCTGTTTGTCCACCCACCTCTTGAGGATTAACCACAAGTTCTCAATGGGATTAAGGTCTGGGGAYTTTCCTGGCCATGGACCCAAAATATCGATGTTTTGTTCCCCGAGCCACCTAGTTATCACTTTTAAGGCAAGGTGCTCCATCATGCTGGAAAAGGCATTGTTTGTCACCAAACTGTTCCTGGATGGTTGGGAGAAGTTGCTCCCGGAGGATGTGTTGGTACCATTCTTTATTCATGGCTGTGTTCTTAGGCAAAATTGTGAGTGAGCCCACTCCCTTGGCTGAGAAGCAACCCCACACATGAATGGTCTCAGGATGCTTTACTGTTGGCATGACACAGGACTGATGGTAGCACTCCCCTTGTCTTCTCCGGACAAGCTTTTTTTCAGATGCCCCAAACAATCGGAAAGGGGATTCATCAGAGAAAATGACTTTACCCCAGTCCTCAGCAGTCCAATACCTGTACCTTCTGCAGAATATCAGTCTGTCCCTGATGTTTTTCCAGGAGAGAAGTGGCTTCTTTGCTGCCCTTCTTGACCTCAGGCCATCCTCCAAAAGTCTTCGCCTCACTGTATGTGCAGATGCACTCACACCTGCCTGCTGCCATTCCTGAGCAAGCTCTGTACAGGTGGTGTCCCGATCCCGCAGCTGAACCAACTTTAGGAGACGGTCTTGGCTCTTGCTGGACTTTCTTGGGCACCCTGAAGCCTTCTTCACAACAATTGAACTGCTCTCCTTGAAGTTCTTGATGATCTGATAAATGGTGGATTTAGGTGCAATCTTACTGGCAGCAATATCCTTGCCTGTGAAGCTCTTCTTGTGCAAGCAATGATGATGGCACATGTTTCCTTGCAGGTAACCATGGTTGACAGAGGAAGAACACTGATTAGAAGCATCACCTCCTTTTGAAGCTTCACTCTGTCTGTTGATGAGTTCGAATAACAGACTGATCTCGCACTGTCTCGTAACGTACGCACACCTGTTGTTAACGAAAAAAATCACTGACATGTCAGCTGGTCCTTTGTGGCAGGGCTGAAATGGCAGTGGATTTTTTGGGGATTCAATTCATTTTGCATGCCAAAGAGGGACTTTTGCAATATGCAATTTCTTGATCACTCTTCATATAACTTCTGGAGTATATGCAAATTGCCATCTATACAAACTGGGGCAGCCACTGTTGGAAAATTAATATTTGTGTAATTTCAAAAACACTTTTGGGCCACGACTGTACTATATACTGCGGGTTTTCTGGTTGCAAGTTCGGTCATTGGTTTGTTCAGCTTACGCAGGTTCTGTCCTGGTCAGCTCCTGATTTGCAGCCTCTCTTTTTCTTGGCCTCTGGTTTTTGACCCTTGCCAGTCCTGACCCTGAGCCTGCTGCCGTCCTGTTACCTTTGCCCCTATCTGGATTTTCCGACCTCTGCCTGACTGACCGAGCCATGCCTGCCATCCTGACCTTTTGCCCCTATGCTAGTAAGAACATTTTACTGCCTGCCGGTCTGCATTTGTTGTATTACCTTTACCCTGATAGTACTAACTGGCCATGCTGACCCAGCAGACCTGGGCCAAGCTGCGCGACCATCTCTTCAGGTGCACCATCGGGAGGCACGAGGAACGTGCTTCGCTGGCCTTATGGAGGGTCCAATGTTGGCAAGCCTACACGGAGGAGCCTACCCACGGTGGTAACCCACAGCCCCTCAGTACCCAGCTGCTAGCAGCGGCATCTCATCGGCCCTCCACCTTCTCGGAGCACCCGCCCCCCCCCCGGAACGCTTCAATGGAGAGTTGAGCACCTGTCAGGGCATTTCTAGCTCAGTGTGCCCTCATTTTCGAGCTTCAGCAATCCTCCTTCCCCTCAGATCACTCCAAGATAGCCTATCTCATCACGTTGATGTCCAGGAGGGCTCTCACCTGGGCTACTGCTGTATGATGGGAACGCGTTAGTCTGCGTTAGTCAGGAGGGATTCGTGGCAGAGGTGAAGGTTTTTTACGCCCCGTTCTCTTGGAGAGAAGCTGCCCGGAGGCTAACCTAGCTTCGTCAGGGCTCCTGTAGTGTTGCTGACTATGAAGTGGATTTCTGCACGTTGGCATCAAATCAGGAAGCACTGTTCGATATGTTCCTGCACGGTGTCTCGGAGGAGGTCAAGGACGAGCTTGCTGCTCGGTAGTTACCAACGGTTCTCGATTCCCTCATCACTTTGACCATCTGAATCGATGGGCGACTTTGGGAACAACGGAGGGAGAGGATTTACGATTGCCTCCGAGTCAACCCGGAAGCTCCCAGAGGTCTCGTTGCCGAGGCTTCCCAACCTTCCCCGAAGGCTGCCGAAGACGGCCTTGTCACCGCTTCCTGACCCTGTGCCAGTAGGCAGAGCTGGGCTGTCGCCAGCGGAATGGCAATACAGGATGGACACAAAGAGTTGTCTGTATTGTGGGACTCTTGGTCCTTTCGTGTCCTCTAAAGAAGCCAGGATCACAGGTAGGAGCAAGGACTCTGGTGGGCCATATGGAGAACGTTCCTGCTTCCACTGCTCACACCCCTTTTTATGCCATTCTGCTGTGGGGAAACCAATCCAAATCTCTCCGGGTTCTCATTGACTCTGGGGCCGACGAGAGTRTTTTGGACAATACCCTGGCTTCCGAGCTGAACATTCCCACTCAGACCCTCTCCATTCCCATGGACGTTAGAGCACTCTATAGGCCGAGTCACCCACAACACCACTCCCGACCACCTACGGGTGTCATGGAACCACAGCGAGGCTATTCAATTCCTGCTCGTCAAGTCCCCTCTGATTCCTGTGGTATTAGGATTCTCCTGGCTTCAATGACACAATCCCCTCATTAAGAGTGTTGGGCCAGTAACCGCAAGGTTGTTGGTTCAAATCCCTCAGAATCACGTGGAAGTTAACTTAAATATGATTAGATTGTAGTTCACTACAGTGTCTGTACATAAATAGGTTATTGATAGTGGAGGGTGCTCAACCAACGTGAGTAGAAGTACAATCCAAAAAGGTAATCACCATTGAAAAGAGCACAATGCGCYCATAGGTTAATATGGTGAGCGAGCGTAGCAGCTTTTCATTTTCAATAAGTATTGATTTCCCATTTATTTGTCTCTGCCTGCAAATCGTCCTCTTKAAATATAGGCTAAATCTTATGACCCTATGCAAAATGTAGCAAGTATCGCGGTCAAATTCTTACTACTTCAAGTTCAGTAGCCATACCAGCGAGATCAGGTGTGCGCGTGTGGTCTCAATTAAATAGAGTAGGCTATAGCCTATGCATGGGCAGAGAAGCGCGGGACAGTTCTTTCCAAGGCAATGTACTTCCTAAATAAGTTACTACATTGCCTAGAAATTGGCCTAAATATTGATCACCCATATTTCATCTGAAAATCTTCCCACTCCTAAAAGGTAGGCTAGAAGAATAGCTCAAGAGAAAGTGTAAGTCTCTCCTACTCTGCTCTCTTCAAACTACATCCAGCATATTTTCTGATATTGCCCAGTAATACAGATAGCCTAATATAAAGGCCATGTGAGAATCTCTGGTAATTTAAACTATTTCRTAAGTTATTTTTGCGCATTTGATATTGCCTATAGGGCGCAAAATTGCTGGGACCATGGCTGGCAAGTGAGCTTTGTCACATATGTCTAAAATATGGGTTTGGGACCAGTTCTTGTTGTAGGGAGTTAGACAGAAAGCCAGAGGGTGCTGGGAAAATCTGCAGATGGGGAAGGGAGAAGGATGAAGAACTCAGTCCCACACAGARCTCTACTGTGCCCCATGAAAGTGAAGCTTGTAACGTTGGAGCTGTTTATTACTGTGTCAGTGTGAAAAGCAGGGAATTATCAAGGGAAACTGACAGATAAATAAAAAAAGTCAGAATATCAATCTTCAATCATTTTGCTGATGGTTTAATATTTTGATTCAGGTCTAGTGTGATTGTTGAAACGGAACAAAACAAAGGTTACAAAACATTTCCATACGAACTACTGCTGTTAGATAGTAACAATAGCCACCTCATATTGCTATCTGACAGATAGCTATAGGCTAGACCTGGCTGTGGTAGCTACTAACTAGCGTAGCTAATTAATTCACCTCAGTCGAGAGAGGATGAAACATTAGCTAACGTACTAGTTCAGCACTGCAAAGAAACACTAGTTTCGTTTTTTTTCTGTTAAGTTAAACAGCAGTTACCTTGCCGACTACATCAGTCAACTAAAGAGTAGCCAGTTACTGCTCTGCTTGCCTGTACAACTCGGTGAAAGAGCGTAACACATACACTCTAAACTATGCTCAACTCTTCCATGCTGGTCCAGCCAGCCTTCCAGAAGCTTTGTCTTCACATTCTGTCAGCCCGCTCTGGGGTGTCCATGTGGTCCTAAATCCAGCCGGCTGAACACACCCATGGTCCTTAAGCACACCGATGCCACTTTTTGTATCACATTGCAATGATTAAACTGGGAGGGACAAAAATGCTATTTCATAATGTGGGGGGATGTGACCCCCCGTCCCCAGTGAAAGTTGTGCCCCTGGGGCCTAGTACAATAAACCACAATACATCTAAAAAAATATATTAAACTAGATAGCAATGAAGCCACAATAGAACTAAGAAAAGGAGTGTAATAATATCAAAGCAAAAACAAACAATAATGGGGAAATAGATTTAATGGGAAAATCAAAAAGGCTTGATACAGTTATTTAAACCTGTCACGCCCTGATCTTAGATATCTCTGTTTTTCTATATATTTTGGTTAGGTCAGGGTGTGACTAGGGTGGGTACGCTAGTTTGTATGTCTAGGGTTTTTGTATGTCTAGGGGTGTTGTCATCTAGGTGTATTGTATGTCTATGTTGGCCTGATATGGTTCCCAATCAGAGACAGCTGTTTATCGTTGTCTCTGATTGGGGATCATATTTGTCTACGTATAGTTGCCTTTGTGCACATTAGTAGCTTCACGTTTCGTTTGTGCTTTTGTTGTGTTTTGTTTATGAGTTTCTTTTTATTAAATATGTGGAACTCTACTCACGCTACTCCTTGATCTCATCTTAAATGGAGAAGCAGGGGATAGTGACTCAAGTAATGTTATCTGGTAGGCCAATGTCTATTCACAACAACTCAGGCTTTTAATGGTCTTTCTAGTAAGTGCAAGTGGAGGGACACTCAAATAGTTCAGATGTGAGCTGGGAGTGTTCAGGCAGAAAAGTCGCTATAATCCACAATGACTTTGTSGAGTGTGATCGAAAGGAATTTGCCCTGGTTGTGAGACTATACTGGTGCGGATTGAAAGAGGGGAAGGCTACTTAATTTAGGAAAGGGTAAACGTGAATTAACGAGTGTGTAGCACAAAGCTGTAGAGAATTTTGTCCGACAGTGCGATCAGGTGAAATGTTGGAAATTAACTATAGAGAGGTACTTAGCTTTGGGAAGGGTGACGAGTTTGCCATTCCAATTTCCATAAAGGCCTTCTTGCAATGGAAATGAGTTGGTCTGCTCCAGCAACAGCACGCGTTGTCCTCAGTCGACGGCGTCCAGCTTCTGGCGTTCACCTTAAATAAAGAACAGGTGCATGCAAGTCCCAGGGTCCAAGTCAGTGACACGTCAATAAAGGGGAAGTTCACCCAAAACACTCCTGGTGTCACGGCCGTTTTCACCTCTTGACGCTAGGGGTGATTTATTTATTTTTAATAACGTTCCCAAGGTAAATGGACTATTTCTCAGGTCCAGATCGTAGAATATGCATATAATTTTACAGATTAGGATAGAAAACCACTCCAAAGTTTTCCAAAACTGTCAAACATATTGTCTGTGAGGTATAACAAAAAACTGATTCTGCAGGCGAAAACCTGAGAAAATCTAACCGCGGAAAGTGATATTTTTTATCTGTGTTTCCTGGCCCGTCTTTCTTCCATTTAAAGGGGTATCAAACACCGGTTCCTTTTCCAATGGCTTTCCTCAGGCTGTGACCAGGCTTTAGACATAGTTTCAGGCTTTTATTTTGAAAAATGAGCAAGATTTTTCAAAAGTAGTCAGGTGTCCTCTGAATAGTTCCTGCGCACGAGAGGGTTAGCTCTCCATTTCTCTTTTTCTCTCTTATTGAATAGGTTACGGTCGGCTGAAATATTAATCGATTATGTTTGTAAAACAACCTGAGGATTGATTATAAAAAACATTTTACATGTTTCTACGCACATTACGGATTACTTTTTGGAATTTTCGTTGAACGGAAGCGAGGCTTTGGTTTTCTTGAACATCATGCGCACCCAAATGGCGTTCTTTTTTTGTTATAAAAGTAATATTTATTCGAACAAAAATAACATTTGTTGTGTAACTGGGAGTCACGTGAGTGCAAACATCGAAGATTTCAAAGGTAAGCGATTAATTTTAATTGCTTTTCTGACTTTCGTGACCATGCTAATTTGGGGCTAGCTTATTCTAGCATTGATTGATACACTCAAAAAAGCTTGGATTTATTTCTCTGTAAAGCATATTTTTCAAAATATGATACGAGATAGATGATTAACAAACAAGCTAACCTGTGTTTTGGTATATTTTCACTTGTGACTTGCACTGATTATAAATATTTTTTTGTAATACTTTTCGCGCCTGCAATTCAGCGGTTGTTTATGGAAAATTATCCGTAAAAGGGATCCGTATGCGGCAGAGAAGTTTAAAAGGAGTGGACCAAGGTGCAGCGTGATGGGAATACATCTTTTAATTCCACGAAGAACACTTAACAAACAAAACGTGACAGCCAACGTAGTGCTCACAGGCACACTAAACATGGACAACTACCCACCCAACCAACATGGAAAATGGCAACTAACATAGGCTCCCCAATCAGAGAAACGATAAACAGCTGTCTCTGATTGGGAACCACTCAGCGCCACCATAACCTACAATACCCTAGATAACAAAAAACCCTAGACAAGTGAAACCTAGAAAATACAAAAACTAAACAACCACCCCTTGTCACACCCTGACCTAAACAAAATAATAAAAAGCACATATAATAAAGTCAGGGCGTGACACCTGGGCCCTTTAATAACACTTTCCTTGTTGTTTGTCAGTACCCAGACAGTTTTAGGTCCATCTGGTTGAGTATTTAGATGCAGGCAATAAGCTGATTCTACCCCCGTCTTCCCCATAGAAACCCATGCAACGTCAAAGTCCATCATAAAATACACTCCAAAACACCCGCTCTGGCCTGCTCCATGTACTGCAATAATTTATTCTGCAACTTATGGTCAGTAGGAAAGAATGTAAACCACTGTATTTTTTTTTTGACTATTATAATGCCTGAGTAGATTCATCGCGCGCAATGGAATCGGGACTCCTGGGCGTGGTTTAATAAGGAATGCAAACAATAATTTTATTTTCTCACTCCCTCACCATATTTGCTGCCCTTGTCAAATTTAATTACAATAAAGAATGTCAGATCGAGAACGAAGAGGAAATTGGAGATCTGCCTTATTTTCAGAATGGTACTGTTGTGCCATATCGGTTTGAGCCGGAGTATACTGAGGTACGGTTGTTCCATTTGTTTACTTACTGTCCGAGAGAAAAGAACTAGAGAGAGACAGGAACGAGCAMATGTGGAGGAAACACAGGCTCTTCCCAGAACACACGGTGACTGGTGGTGCAGTTGTGGGAGATGCCTACCTCTACCAACAGACAGTGAATGTCTCGGCTGTCAAGAATGGGACCAGCTTATTCCGATAATGGTGGTAGAACATGGCGTGTGTGTAACACTCTGATTTCTTGTCTCTCATCAAACCCGGTGTGTTGGAAACTTTCTTCAGAATACCCAGGATCAACTGGAAACAACTTGCAATTGCCAGTCTAGCTTTTATACCAATACTATCCTAACTAGCCCATACACAAAAGGAAGAAAAACTGCCTCAAACTTGACCACTAAACCTTTGAACAATGAGTTAGCTATCCATTCTTCAAGTATACAAGACCAAGAGAGCCATCAATAGTATTGAGGCAGGTAGCCTTTCGGTTAAAGTTTTGAGCCAGTAACCGGAAGGTTGCTGGTTCTAATCACCTAGCAGATAAGGTGAAAAATCTGACTGTGTGCCCATGAGTAAGGCCCTTAATCCTAACTGCTCCTGTTAGTTGTTCTGGATAAGAGCGTCTGCTAAATTACCTAAATGTAAATGTATTGTGCTACCATCAATACGGCTTATAAATGAATATGCTTAATGATCCCTGAGCCTGTTTTAGTTTATGTTGTATAGGCCTAGGCCTATTTATTTGATTGATTGTTGTCTATAACATTGTCATGCATATATTTTCTGTCTCTCTAGACAATACAGACTGATCTCTTATCGGATCACCCTGGAGTGAATGCTGAGGGGAGAACAACGACGGGTATTCTCAGTCTCTGTGGAGGCAACAATTACATCTAACTACCCTGACCCCAACAGCAGCAACATTGGATRCCAGGAAGTTGAGAAGGCTCATAGCGTCTTATACGAATAACATTTTCAAGAAATAACATTGTAGTTAAAACATTTTTATAAACATATTACTGTTATTATAAAACAACAATTACTGAGTTACTATGCCTTTCACACTGTCACTCAGCATTAGTTAGACCAGGGATTTACAACATTTTCCTGGAGAGCAACAGGTGAGCTTGATTAGAGTTGGGTTGGATTGAAAACCAATAGGACGGTAGCTCTCTAGGTACAAGGGTTGAGAACCGTGGGGTTATGAAAAACCTGTGGTAGAAAAAYTACCCAATTGTCATACTTGAGTAAAAGTAAAGATACCTTAATAGAAAATGACTCAAGTAAAAGTCACCCAGTAAAATACTACTTGAGTAAAAGTCTAAAAGTATTTGGTATGAAAAGTTAAAGTATACATCGATTCAAATTCCTTATATTAAGCAAGCCAGACGGCACCAAATTCACGATTAGCCAGGGGCASACTCCAACACACATCACTTACAAATGAAGCATATATGTTTAGAGTCTGCCAGATCAGAGGAATGACCAGGGATGTTCTCTTGATAAGGGTGTGAATTTCACAATTTTCCTGTCCTGCCAAGCATTCAAAATGTAACAAGTAGTTTTTAGTGTCAGGGAAAATGTATGGAGTGAAAAGTAAAAGTAAAAGTTGTCAAAAATATAAATACAGATACCATAATAAACTACTTAAATAGTTCTTTCAAGTATTTTTACTTAAGTACTTTACACCACTGTGTAAAACACAGGAAAGACCCGAATTGCATGCTCTTTGCGTCCTCTCTCCTTCTCAAAAAACATTGGATGAGAAAGCCAGAGCTCGTCCAATGTGTTCTGAGAAGGAGACGAGGAGAGAGGACGCGAGGAGTATGCAATTGAGATCTTCTCACAGAAATCCTACTCATTACGCCATGTGCTGGCTCACAACTGGGATGCAGCCCGGTTCCAAAATGTCACCCGGGCCAGATTAATCGAATCCCCTCATTGATTAGAACGGGTGTTCCCATTCAAGACAATGATGGCATAATGGGTAGACTGCCGGCCTTTGCGAGTGTACCCYTAGGAGCAAAGCAGGAAGTGTACCCATCAATCTGTGTTGTGATTTGTTGAATCAACTCAACTGACATAAAATAAATACATTCAATTTCTTGAGCCACATCAGTTTGCATCATTTGAATGAACATTCTACACTACCATGTAAATTATTGCATCACYCGCTCTAAGAGGTACCGACYTGCCAAGTCTGGAATCAACAGGACCCTACCCTAAAGCCATAGGACTGCTAAACAGGTAACAAAATAGCTACCTGGACTATCTTTTTTCACCAGTTTTGCACAAACTTTGACTAATCACATATGCTGTTACCGTTTATTTTCTGTCACTTTATTCCTAGTCATACAGTACCAGTCAAAAGTTTTGACACACCTACTCATTCTAGGGTTTTTCTTTATTTTTACTATTTTCTACATTGTAGAATAATAGTGAAGAGATCAAAACTATGAAATAACCAAAAAAGTGTTAAAGAACATATTTTATATTTGAGATTCTTCAAATAGCCACCCTTTGCCTGGATGACAGCTTTGCACACTCGTGGCATTCTCTAAATAGGTCAGGAGCCAGACAGGGAGCCTAAGAAGGAACGGAAATTAATTATTTAGGCTATATTATTTAAATTATTTGAAGGCTAAAGCCTACAAAGAAATACATTGTGAAGCATTATGAGTGCGACACAATAGTCTGGTGGGGATATAAAAGGCTCAGCATTTAATTAAACAACATTTCGTTAATTGAGCATATAGGCTGTGACTGACTTAGAATGAAATACAAATTAAACAAAAAAATATTTATATGTGCCTTTTGAATTAATTTTTAGAAACATGACATTGGCCAGTCTGTGGCATCAGGCTCATGCAACGGTGCCTGGAGAGCAGGCCAGCAGTGGAGAATATCCTCTCCACACTTGCAGAGCCAATAGGGACTTTAACACCATTTGGCCACGCTTGCCAGGTTGGGAATAGATGCATTTTTTTTATTTTTTTATATACAGTTGAAGTCAGAAGTTTACATACACCTTAGCCAAATACATTTAAACTCAGTTTTTCACAATTCCTGACATTTAATCCTAGTAAAAATTCCCTGTCTTAGGTCAGTTAGGATCACCTCTTGATTTTAAGAATGTGGAAATTATAGGTAGAGAGAATGATTTATTTCAGTTCTTTAATTTATTTCATCACATTCCCATGGGTCAGAAGTTTACATTAAAAACACTCAATTAGTATTGCGTAGCATGCATTTAAAATTGGTGAACTGCGGTTCAAAACATTTTCAGAAGACTTCCACAAGACCTTTCTCACAATAAGTTGGGTGAAATGTTTCGCCCCTTACCTCCTGACAAAGCTGGTGTAACTGCGTCAGGGTTTGTATAGGCGCTACTTGACCTCGCACGACGCTTTTTTCATTGTCCTGGCCCACAAATTGTCTATGGTATTTGAGGTAAGGGCTTTGTGTGGCGCCACGCTCAATAGCCTTAAGACTTATGTGTTCCTTAAAGCGCCATTTTGCCACAGCTTCTGGACAGTATTCATCTGGGGTCGATTGTCCATTTGGGAAGAACCCGATTGGCGACCAAGCTAATTCGCTGACTGATGTTCTTGAATGTTATCTTCAATATATTCACATAATTTTCTACCTTATATTGCATGACTATCTTTGTAATTGTACCATTCCCTCCCTTGCATAGCAAAATGAACCCTCCACAACATGCCATGCTTGCCACCATTACCGCTGCTTCCACGGTTGGGATGGTGTTCTTCGGCTTGCAAGTGCCGCCCGTTTTCCTCTAAACAGACGATCGTCATTATGGCCAGACAGTTCTATTGTTTCATCAGATCAGAGGACATTATTCCAAAGAGTACGATCTTTGTCCCCATGTGCAGTTGCAAACCGTAGTCTGTCTTTTTTTATGGCGGTTTTGGAGCAGGGGCTTCTTCCTTGCTGAGCGGCCTTTCAGGRTATGTKGATATAGGACTCYTTTTACTGTGGARATAGATACTTTTGTACCTGTTTCCTCCAGCATCTTCACAAGATCCTTTGCTGTTGTTCTGGGATTGATTTGCACTTTTTAAGTACGTTCATCTCTAGGAGATAGAACGCGTCTCCTTCCTGAGCGGTATGACAGCTGTGTGGTCCCATGGTGATTATACTTGCGTACTATTGTTTGTACAGATGAACGTGGTACCTTCAGGCATTTGTAAATTGCTCCCYAGGATGAACCAGACTTGTGGAGGTCAATCATTTTCTTCTGAGGTCTCGGCTGATTTCTTTAGATTTTCCCTTGATGTCAAGCAAAGAGGCACTAAGTTTGAAGGTAGGCCTTGAAATACATCCACAGGTACACCTCCAATTGACTCAAATGATGTCAGTTAGCCTATCAGAAGCTATCATCTTCCTAGCTGTTTAAAGGCACAATCAACTTAGTGTATGTAAACTTCTGACCCACTGGAATTGTGATACAGTGAATTATAAGTGAAATAATCTGTCTGTAAACAATTGTTGGAAAAATGACTTGCCAAAACTACAGTTTGTTAACAAGAAATTTGTGGAGTGGTTGAAAATGAGTTTTAATGACTCCAACCTAAGTGTATGTCAACTTCCGACTTCAACTGTATATATAGGTAGGCCTAAAGGTATTTAGGCAAAATAATCCAATCAAAACATGAAGCTCCTTGAACATGGGAATATGCGAGGCCTATTGGAACAAAATCAATTATGGCSTGTTGTTTAGATAATCGAACAAAAATGAACAAAACGTTTAAGAGYTCAGATTTGTAGTTTATAAATACTTTGCTACAATGACACACTTAGTTATCTACCCACCTTGTTCCTTTCTTTGAGCTTGTGCATATAGTAATTACTGTACACCATCATGCTTTTGGGATATGTGTATTTTCAGATTCCGCAATGATTCTTTAGTTGTGGACACTTCATCACCGCACTCTCTCTCTCTTGCTCCTCATCTTAAGTCACCTTGATTTAGCACCTGTGTGTTCTATRAGTTTCCTTATGAAAATATTTAGCAAACTCCATGACAGTAGCTTAAGCAAGGGGTTATAGCAGCATACAAGTATACTAGAAATGCATGCTGGGCAAGACATGCCCTGAGCTCGTGAAGTGAGAGCGACTGGAGCGTAATTGGAGCAGGCGAGAAGGCTGACACTCCAGGCTTTGGGAATCTCGTTCTGCTCTCCAGTCAAATTGGGCACCTCGGCTCCTCACTCCAGCTCCAATCCGCTCACTTACTGTGGTTGAGAGCAGCTTGGTTGCAGCCTAGGCAACTGAGGAGAATGCTTGCTGTTGCTGGAGCAGACCAACCAGTTTCCATTTCAAGAAGGCCTTTATGGAAAATTGGAGGGTGAACACTCTTCCCAAAGCTAAGTACCTCTCCGAACCATTTCCAACATTTCATCTGATAGTACTGCCTGCCGATTCTCTACTGCTTTGTGCAACACACTCGTTAATGCGCGTTCACCATTTAATTACTTCCGTGATCAACAGGGGTAAGAGTTACCACGGGCAAAGGACATGTACACCTTATATTTGAATTAGGTTCTGGCCATATAATGTAATGTATGGGGGCAGCTTCTAATAGATTCATAGTCACCTCCGTGACATACATTTCATCACCAATGCCCTGTTAGCATTTACTATTCATGTTGKTGAACAATCCAAATATTTTATTAGTGCCAATGATATAAAATGGGGAATTCACACAATATTGCAACAACAGCTTTCTTACTGGTCTGTCAGCATGCTCCTTTCTAGTGATGTTACTCCCTCTCCACCTGAAATGCAATAAGAACAAAAACATGAAAAACAACGTGCCTACTCAGTCAGTAYCGTAGCTAACTAATGAAACCAGGGATGCAACTTTCACTGGGGGCGCTGGAACATGGCCCCCCACWTTCTGAAATTGGATTTTTGTCATGCCCAGTTTTATCATTGCACTGTGATTACAAACCCCAGCACCAGTGGGCTTTAGGATCATACAGACACCACAAAGCGGTCGGGTAGGCTGTTTTCTGGTTTCAGACAGCTGGATTTAGGACCACATAGACACCACAAAACAGAGAGTGTGGACAGTCTGTATGAAGGCAAAGCTTCTGAAAGGCTGTCGTATAGGACCAGCACGGYAGAGATGAACAGAGACAGCTGCTGACTGTGTTGCGCTTTTTCTCAGAGTTTCAAAAGCAAGCAGTGCAGAAACTGGCTACTCCTTAGTTGACTGATCTGGAAACGTAACTTCTGTTTGACAGGAGAAAAAAGTATTTATTCCTGGTGCTGAGCTAGTAGTGTAATTAACATGTTACTTTAGCTAATGTTTCATCCCCTCTCAACTTAAGTGAATGAACTACTAGCAGCTAGTTAGCTAGCTGATAGCTACCACAGCCAGTTCAGCTCTAGCTAGCCTCTAGCTATCTGTCAGGTAGCAGTATCTGACAGCTGTTGCGTGTATGAAATTCTTTTGTACCCTTTGTTTTGCCCCATTTCCTCCCACAATGTTAAGTTCTGTATCACTAGATTTGATTTATTAGAAGATTAAGAGTATACTGGGTACCTTACAAGAGGTCTGGATGCCTTATATGGAATACAGTACAGCTAAATCAAATCAAATTTTCTTTGTCACATACACATGGTTAGCAGATGTTAATGRGAGTGTAGCGAAATGCTTGTGCTTCTAGTTCCGACCATGCAGTAATATCTAACAAGTAATCTAACCTAAAAATCTCACAACAACTAACTTATACTTAAACTTATACAAGTGTAAAGGAATGAATACGAATATGTACATAAAAACATATGAATAATTGATGGCCGAACGGCATAGGCAAGATGCAGTAGATGGTATAGAGTACAGTATATACATATGAGATGAGTAATGTAGGGTATGAAAACATGATATAAAGTGGCATTGTTTGAAGTGGCTAGTGAAACATTTAATTACATCAAGATGGCAAGATGCAGTAGATGGTATAGCTGTCACGTTCTGACCTTAGTTCCTTTTTTATGTCTTTATTTTGGTTTGGTCAGGGCGTGAGTTGGGGTGGGCATTCTATGTTGTTTTTCTATGTTTTCCATTTCTGTGTTTGGCCTGGTATGGTTCTCAATCAGAGGCAGCTGTCGATCGTTGTCTCTGATTGAGAATCATACTTAGGTAGCCTGTTTTCCCCATTTTGGTTGTGGGTGATTGTTTTCTGTTTTGTGCGTATTCCTGACAGAACTGTTTAGTTTTTGTTCTCGCTCTTTATTATTTTTGTCATTTCAGTGTTCAGTTTATTTTGTTTATTAAAATGAACACTTACYACGCTGCACCTTMGTCCTCTTCTCCTTCACCAGACGAAAGCCGTTACAATAGCGTACAGTATATACATATGAGATGAGTAATGTAGGGTATGTAAACATTATATAAAGTSGCATTSTTTAAAGTGGCTAGTGATAAATTTATTACATCCATTTTTCCATTATTAAAGTGGCTAGATTTGAGTCAGTATGTTGGAAGCAGCCACATGTTAGTGATGGCTGTTTAACAGTTTGATGGCCCTTGAGATAGAAGCTGTTTTTCAGTCTCTCCGGTCCCGCTTTGATGAGCCTGTACTGACCTCGCCTTCTGGATGATAGCAGGGTGAACAGGCAGTGGCTCGGGTGTTATTGTCCTAATGATCTTTTTGGCCTTCCTGCGACATCGGGTGGTGTAGGTGTCCTGGAGGGCAGGTAGTTTGCAACCCGGTGATGCGTTGTGCAGACCTCACTAACCCTCTGAGAGCCTTACGGTATGGGGCGGAGCAGCTGCCGTACCAGGCGATGATACAGCCCGACAGGAGGCTCTCGATTGTGCATTCTGTAAAAGTTTGAGTGTTTTTGGTGCAAGCCAAATTTCTTCAGCCTCCTGAGAGTTGAAGAGGTGCTGCTGCGCCTCCTTCACCACACGCTGTCTGTGTGGGTGGACCATTCAGTGTTGTCCGTATGTGTATGCCCGAGGAACTTAAAACTTTCCACCCCTCTCCACTCTGTCGGCCGTGAATGTGGATAGGGGGCTGGTATAGTCAATCTGGAGTAAGAACCCCTGGCACCCGGTCGCCATCCCATCGTACTCCTCAGGGAGTGCGAGTCGATCCCACTGTGCCCAGACAATGAAAGAGAGGGTAGTGGTACTGCGTTTGGGGTGTGGCTGATGGAGTGGTGGGAAGGCCACCTCTCTCCCATCTTTCATCGTCGCCATCCACCTGATCCCATGGCGGGTCCCCAGCCGGTGTAACACTGCCGTGTGGTGTTGAAACACACTCCTCCACGGACCCTGGGAGCACGTCCGCTTCCTGCTGACTCCATAGATTTCTGGTGCGGGATTCTGTGATAACGTGCGTCTCGGTGAGAGGTGAGAGCAGTCAGGCGCAGAGAGCAGGATTCGAGAAGCGTGTTTAATCATATAGTCCACCATACAGAAAATGGCACAGACGAAAATCCAAACAAACTACGCTTCGATACTCAGAAAACTCGTGCAAACGCCAGAGGAACAAACACAGTTCCGACACTTTACATACACGTGCGTCAATCGTCGCCAGAAGGAGAGGAGTTGCCCTTCGGTAGAAGTCGTGACACCTTGCCCTGATTAAAAGCAGTGGTTCTCGCTTTCAGTTTGGCGCGAATGCTGCCATCAATCCACGGTTTCTGGTTGGGGAATGTTTTAATAGAAGCTGTGGGTACAAAATCACCGATGCTCTTGCTAATAAACTKACTCACCGAATCAGCGTATTCATCAATGTTGTTGTTCGATGTTATGCGGAACATACCCCAGTCCACGTGATCGAAGCAATCTTGAAGCGTGGAATCCGATTGGTCGGACCAGCGTTGAACAGACCTGAGCGCGGTGCTTCCTGTTTTAGTTTCTGTCTATAGGCTGGGAGCAACAAAATGGAGTCGTGGTCAGCTTTTCCGAAAGGAGGGCAGGGGAGGGCCTTATACTGTATGTGTTGCGGAAATTAGAATAACAATGATCCAGGGTTTTGCCAGCCCGGGTTGCGCAATCGATATGCTGATAGAATTTAGGGAACCTTGTTTTCAGATTAGCCTTGTTAAAATCCCCAGCTACAATAAATGCAGCCTCAGGATATGTGGTTTCCAGTATACATAGAGTCGAATGAAGTTCTTTCAGGGCCGTCGATGTGTCTGCTTGGGGGGTATACACGACTGTGATTATGATCGGAGAGAATTCTCTTGGTAGATAATGCGGTCGGCATTTGATTGTGAGGAATTCTAAGTAAGGTGAACAAAAGGACTTGAGTTCCTGTATGTTGTTATGATCACACCACGTCTCGTTAATCATAAGGCATACACCCCCGCCCTTCTTCTTACCAGAAGGATGCTTGTTTCTGTCGGCGTGATGCGTGAAGAAAACAGGTGGCTGTACCAACTCCGATAGCGTGTCGCGAGTGAGCCATGTTTRCGTGAAACAAAGAACGTTACAGTCTCTGATGTCTCTCTGGAAGGCTACCCTTGCTTGGATTTCGTCTACCTTGTTGTCAAGAGACTGGACATTGGC
>NC_036871.1:15564640-15577045 GCF_002910315.2 Salvelinus sp. IW2-2015
GACATTGGCAAGTAGTAAGTTCTCGGGAGGGTGAGCGAATGTGCCCGTCTACGGAGCCTGACCACAGAAACCGCTCCGTCTGCCCCTTCTACGCGCCGTTTGGTTGGGTCACCGGCTGGATCCGATCACTAGTTGGTTTGGGTGGTGGGCCAAACAGAGGATCACGCTTATCGGAAAGGTCTTATTCCTGGTCGTAATGTTGGTGAGTTGACGTTGCCTTATATCCAATAGTTCCTCCCCGACTGTATGTAATAAAAACCAAACATTTCGTAGAGTAACATTGTAAGAAATAACAACATAAAAAAAGAAAATACCGCATAGTTTTCCTAGGAACGCGAAAGCGAAGCCGCGCATCTCAGTCGGCGCCGGAAGGTGGGTTGAGTGTATTGAAAACATGCCGAAGGTCAGGGAGAATTACCATTTGTCGGCAATCCGTGGCTGATGGCCTTGCTCAGTCTGGGCCTAAGGGGTCTTGGGGTCTTGTGGGTTGTCCCTCTGCCTTGGTCTAACATCACCTGAAATCAATAATTAATGTTTCACTAAGATCCTGTAAAGCTGATAGGGTGTGTAAGGTTAACCTGCCGTTGGGCACGTGAGACGGGTAGCGCTCCCACCTGCTTCAACATGCCAGTGAAACTGCTGGGCGCCAAATTCAAATACGAGTAATACTCATTATAAAAATTCAGAAAACAAAACATTATTTGTTACCAGAGGTTTAAAGATGAACTTCTTGTTGAAGTCCAACCCACGGGTGTCAGATTTTTTAAAATGCTTTACGGCGAAAAGCATACCTTACGATTATGAGAACATAGCTCCACTAGACAAATTCATTTCAAAATGTAGCCAGCCAATATGAACAGTTACACAATTGCGAAAGAGAACTACAATTAAAAAAAAAAATTCCCTTACCCTTTGATATCTCAACATGTTTACTCAGCCAGATAGTTCATTTACCTCAATAGAATTTCTCCTTTGTTCGATAAATCTCTTTATTCCCAAAAAATCTAGTTTTGTTTGTCGTTTTTCTTCAGTAATCCCACAGCTCAAACGCAGTCAAAACAGGAAAGAAAAAAAAATCAAAATTATCCTAAAGTTCATAAGAAACATTCAAACGATGTTTATATTCCAAACCTCCAGTTGTTTTTAGCCTAAAAATTGCATCATATTTCAACCGGACAATAACGTCATTCAAAAAAATGTAAACAAGAAATGCACTCTCTCGCGTTGTGCCAATGAAAAAGCTCGTGAAACTTCAGGGTCCAGTCATTCAGACTGCTCTTATTCCTCATTGTTCAGAATACAAAAGACTGAAACACTTTCTAAGACGTTGACATCTAGTGAAGGCATAGAAACTGCAATTTGAGTCCTAAGTTCAATGAGATACTGTAAGTGGCAATGAATAGATAAGAAAACTACAAAAAAAACAAAAATCCTACTTCCTAAATGAGATTCTTCTCAGAGTTTTTCGCCTGACAAATCAGTTCTGTTATATCACAGAACGTATTTTAACAGTTTTGGAAACTTTAGAGTGTCTTCTATCGAATCGACAGTTGTATCATATCAGTATATTCTGGCCCGAGAAAGCAGCAGTTTTCATTTGGTCATTTGCAGTTCATCAAAATTCCGAATGCTGCCCCTACCCTAAAGAAGTTAAGGTGCTGCAGGGGCCATGTTATTGTCCACCATCATTGTGCTAATAAATTTCATTAAAAATCTACAATTGATTTTCTGGAATTTCTTTTTCTCATTTTGTCTGTCATAGTTAAAGTGTAACCTATGATGGATAGAATTACAGGCCTCTCGTCATCTTTTTAAGTGGGAGAAAATTGCCCACAATTTGGTGGCTGACCTAAATAACTTTTTTGTATATACAGTATATATATACAGTGGGGCAAAAAGTATTTAGTCAGCCACCAATTGTGCAAGTTCTCCACTTAAAAAGTTGAGCAGGCAGGCAGAACCAGACAGGCAGCGATGAACTGGTCAAGCGTCAAGATGTTTTGGCTAGAGAAATTGACGATACAACAATGCAAAAAATACATTGATCATTCGCAAGGTTTTACCTGTTGGTCGTGGAGCTGGGTGGAAGTGCGACTAAAATGTAGTTAATAGTAAATCCCGCATTTGAATGTCTTTTCTCGTTATTTTATTTTATTAACGAGAGCATAAAGATGTTGATGAAGAAATACTGAAATGCTGTTTTGAGTAGAAATGTAACACTTTATAGTACTTAAGCATCAAATACATTGCATTTGAGGATATTTCACAACAGTATCCGGGCTATAAAAAGTCTATTGTCTAATAATTTGTAAATGTATGCCAGTTTGTTATTTAGAATTATTTATTTCTGGAGAAATCTAACTTTGACTATTTAGGCAGACATCACTTGCTTATATTCAGTTAACACATATTTTAAGAATATCATGAAATATTTGAACATTTTCATTTCTCCATGCTTGTCTCAGAGGCAGTGCAAAACTGTGCTGAAATAGACGTCCACAGTGGGGAGGCTAGTATTCTGTGCCACTCGTGGTATCTTCTTTCGGTTACACATCCTTGGAATAGCAGAACAAGCATAATGGTCCGCGGCCCGTTGCTGTGCCTGGTGAGCAGTTGGTCAAGTTCTGTTTCAGGGTGAACCGAAGACCTGACGAACCCGGCCACAATGTTGACTCTGCCTGTTGGAGGTGGAGTTCAGGGCTCACAGGCATGGGCCTGTGCCTGGCAGATTGTGACTCCCATCTCATTCCTCGCTTTTCAATGCATGAGTTAGTCAATGATTCCAATGATTCGTCTGACAAACAAGAACTTTGCGTCCTCAGCGCCCAGGCATGGATCAAAGCTGGCGAGACATTCAATAACGTCATCTTCACAGACCAATCAACCGTGGCCCTTCAGCAATTTGCTCAAATTGCTACATAAAAAAAGGAAGAAGATCTAGAAGATAACGAAAGCATAAAGATGTTGAAGAAATGCTGTTTTGAGTTAGAAATGTAACACTTTAGAGTATTAAGCATCGAATACATTGCAAGTTGGGTGATTTCACAACAGTAGCCCGGCTATAAAAAGTATATTGTCTAAGTCTGTAAGAAGAGACATTTGCATGATGGGCTACATTCTTTATTGTAACCACAATGTCAACATAATTTGTATCTACCTTTCCAATTACTTTTAGAATTTGGGATTAACAAATGTGCACTTTTATTATTAGTTACATGTTTTCAGCTCGAACGTGCAGACTTTTTTCTTTAATGACTGTTTTATGTAGGATGCTATATTTTTGACCAGTTACAATTGAAGTAGGCCTATTAAAAAATCCTACTTCTATTCTGCTGTTCAGCCTCATAGCCCTACCTCAGCCAGTTAATTATTTTATATAGTCTAGATCCGAAGAAATAGACTCCAATTAAGTCTTGTTGTTTGAAAAGTCAAATTAAAATGAAGATTATTTCTGTTTAATTTTTGGACATTTCTCCAAAAGTACAATCTTTGTCCCATGTACAGTTACACCGTAGTCTGGCTTTTTTATGGTGGTTTCGGAGCAGTGACTTCTTCCTTGCTGAACGGCCTTTCAGGTTATGTCAAATATGACTCGTTTTACTGTGGCTATAGATACTTTTGTACCCGTATCCTCCAGCATCTTCACAAGTGTTGTTCTGGGATTGATTTGCACTTTTCGCACCAAAGCACGTTCATCTGTAGGAACAGAATGTGTCTCCTTCCTGAGCAGTTTGACGGCTGTGTGGTCCCATGGTGTTTATACTTGCTTGACTATTGTTTGTACAGATGAACGTGGTACCTTCAGGCGTTTGGAAATTGCTCCCAAGTATGAACCGAGCTTGTGGAGGTCTACAATTTTTTTTCTGAGGTCTTGGCTGATTTCTTTTGATTTCCCATGATGTCAAGCATAGAGGCACTGAGTTTGAAGGTAGGCTTTGAAATAAATACACAGGACACTTCCAATTAACTCAAATGATGTCAATAGCCTATCAGAAGCTTCTAAAGCCATGACATGATTTCTGAATTTTCCCAAGCTGTTCAAATGCACAGTCAACTTAATGTATGTAAATTCTGACCCATTGGAATTGTGATGCAAGTGAATTATAAGTGAAATAATCTGTTCTGTAATTTACTGTTGGAAAAACTTACACGTGTCATGCACAAAGTAGATGTCCTAACCGACTTGCAAAACTATAGTTTGTTAACAAGACATTTTTGAAGTGGTCGAAAACTAGTTTTAATGACTCCAAACCTAATGTATGTAAAACTTCGACTTCAACTGTAGCGCCAAGATGTGGCGGTGTCACACTCGCTCGCTATTAGACAATTCTTTAGTAAAGGTTGAATGGCTTATTGTTCAGCTAATAGTTCAATCCTGCTATGCTTGTGAAAAAGTAATAATACTGCTTTTTCGCCTTTCCACATTTTTAAGATTCCAATTGATAAAGTGTTTTTAAGCCACAAACGGCACAACCCCAATTAATACATTTGGGCACAGTTCGATAGGTGCTGGACTTCGGTAGGAATGTTTGAGGGGTTCGAAACCTGCTCCCTGCTTGTTTCATTTCATTATTATGCCGTCTCAGAGCACACAGCCTGGATTTTTACTCCCATCTTGTCCTCTGCTCTCACCACGCGTCATTCAGCACGCTTGTGGGCGTGCTGGCAGGATGTACTGTTTTTTACTCTGTATATATGAATTAACCAATCATGTTTCTAGTCTATTGCATAGTTACAATGTGTAATCATTGATGTCCCAGGAGCAGGAGTGGTAAACACTGTTGAACGTGTATAATTGTAATACATACATGCAGACACAGCATTCATTCAAAGATGGAGTTTATACACCTGGTATTGGATATGACTGAAAAAAAAACTTGCTAAATAGCGATTTTCGTAAATTAACTCAATGACAATCAAATATGCACAATCGTTTGTCTCTGCATTAACTAACATATTCCTCTCAATTGTAAACTTTTTGCTTGACTCATTATGAGTGTATAAATACTTACATTTGCTTCCCCGTAATGTTTTGTCAGCCATCTTTGCTGAAGAAAGTCACCAGGAACGGGTGGCTCGCGTTCAAACTCGTCATTGGAACCATCGATATGATTGGTCATATAAAAACCTTGGGCCCAAATGCATAATGAGTGCTCTAACTCCCCCTTGTGGTGGTCTTGGGGCAATGAAGAGGTGATGCTGGGTCCCCGGTGTAACTTGCAACTTTTAAAGGAGGAACCACTGTTGGCCCAGCACTAGGGAGCCAGGCTCAGCACAATCGAATGAGTTTTTCCCACAAAAGGGTTTATTACAGACAGAAATAGTCTTCCACTTTCATCAGCTGTCCGGGTGGTTGGTCTCCAGATGATCTGCAGGTGAAGAAGTTGCATGTGGAGGTCCTGGGCTGGCATGTTACACATGGTCATTCCACTTTCTGGGCACGCAACATTTTTCATTGAGCTCTCAACTATCTCTCAGTGCTCAACATGAACCTCTGCCCTTTGACATGTTTTATCTGAACTCTCAACTCTTCTCCACACAAGCTGCAACATTATTCTCCGCGTTCTCAACATGCCCCACTGCTTCTTTTGAATTGTGAGATGGAAAGGACGCCATAGATTTCTCGACTTTAGAAGGGATTGTGTGACGATTAGCTTAGCAACGCAGCATGAACAACGTGAACACGATTGGTCAACAGTCTGCTGGGTGGGGGCCGTTATACGTTTCTCCATTCATTGATCAATGAGTTTCCCCTCTCATTTACCACATTATTTTTTAGAGGAGAATGCAGAGGCAGGGAGAATTGCAGAGGCAGGAGGTCGTGAAAACTGAGATAAGAGAAAAGGTGAAAGCCAGTCAGAAGGATGGTAGAGAGGGAGGTAGAGGAGCAGAGCTGTACTCTATGAAGCCAGGGAGGCTTATATAGACATGGTAGACGCGAGTAGCAGGGGAACCTGCAGAGGTCAGTCATTTTCTGTATGTGTGTGTCTCTGAGGAGAAGGTGTGTCATGATGGCAGGGCGGTGTCGGCTCCTACTCTAGGACTAGCCTCTCAACCAAGTACTGAATCTGCAACTGGGCCAAGTGGCCCATGAAGGACTGGCGTGTCTGTTTTTGTCTGTTTGTCTGTGTCACAGGGGACTACTGTTTGTTCTTCAACCTGGCATATCTATCTTCCATGTACTGCTCCTCTCAAAGGATGGACATACACAGCCACAATCAATGAGTGACTCACAATCCAATGCATGCGGACACACCTTATGTATTAGATTGTTCTATCAGGTCAGGTACCATGGGAAAAGAGCATTTACTTCTCAGATGAATGTTTTCCTATTTTCCTATCAATGGCAAGCCAGATTGTGTTTCAACCCGTACCAGGGATTTTATGAAGCCACAGCTATGATTTTCTAACAGGACACTTATAATCTGTATCACACTTATAATACCTCTAATATAGCAGCATTGTGTTAACTTCTTATGGCTGCAGGGGGAGTATTGAGTAATTGGAAAAAGGTCCATTTCAAACGGCTCGTACTCAATTCTTGCTCGTACAATATGCATATTATTATTACTTTGGATAGAAAACACTCTCTAGTTCTAAAACCGTTGAGATTATTTCTGAGTGAACAAACTCATTCTGCAGCCCACTTCCTGCAGGAAGTGAGTTCTTGAATCCGAGTTCTTAAGGGCTTGCCTATAAATGGGCATGATACGTATTGATATACATACGTCATACCTTCCCTAGATGTAAGAGGAAGTGGAGAAAAATGAATGGATTTCTTGGTCTGAAGTGAATAAATCTCTTGAATGAGGTGTCCGCCATTTCTTGTTTTTTTCGAAAGTGCGAAGATAACCTGGAATGCCTTCTGAAAGCTTCTTATAGGCGAACTACTATCTCCGGCTTTGATTTTATTTGATACATGTTAAAACATCGTAAAGTTTTTTTCATATAGTTTTATTAGATTATTGAAATTTATTCGGGACGTTAGGCGTGTTGCGTTGTTGACTTTGTTCACGAGGAGAGCTTCGCTCCACTTGGCCAGTGTGCTTGCTAATTCAAGAGGAAAGAAGTCGTTCTAATCCAACAACGACTTTTTGGACAAAGGACGCTTGTAACATTCTGATGGAAGATACCAAAAGTAGGACCCATTTTGGGATGCTATTTCATATATCTGTCGAACTGTGCTATCGCTACGTTTGCCTTGATCAATGCTGTTTTGTGTGTTAGCTATTGTAGTAAGCTAATATAACGCTATATTGTGTTTTCGCTGTGTAAACCTTAAAAAATCAGAAATATTGGCTGTATTCACAAGATCTTTGTCTTTCATTTGCTATAACACCATATATTTTCAGAAATGTTTATGATGAGTATTTAGGTATTTGACGTTGGTGTTCTGTAATTACTCTGGTTGCTTGGTGCTATTTTGAGCGTAGTGTGATGATGCATCAATGTAAAACTGATTTATACCTCAAATATGCACATTTTTCAAACAAAACATAGATTTATTGTGTAACATGTATAGGACTGTCATCTGATGAAGTTGTTTTTGTTAGTTTGGTTGGATCTTGGTTAGTTAGGTTGGCTTTGTGTATGTACCTTGCTGTGAAAAATGTCTGTCCTTTTTTATATTTGGTGGTGAGCTAACATAAATATACGTGGTGTTTTCGCTGTAAAACATTTTAAAAATTCGGACATGTTGGCTGGATTCACAAGATGTTTATCTTTCAAATGCTGTATTGGACTTGTTAATGTGTGAAGGTAAAATATTTAAAAAAAATATCTTTGATTGGCGCCCTGCACTGAGCTGGATGTTTGTATAGTGTACCGTGTGTGGCTTGCAGCTGAAGAAGTTGCATTATAATAAAAAAAATTTGGTGGGTGCTTAATAATATTTGTTCTATTTGCACACATGTAATAGTAATATGCATTGTGTGAATTGGAAATGAAGAGTTTTTTTCATTGTTCCGCTCTCCCTGAGATACTCTCGAGAGTTAGGGGTCACGCCTAGGGTCTGCCATTAATCAGACTGTTGACTTTGGAGTTAAGTTAGTGCTTGGCACATCAATGGACCTTGCAGATTTTTCAATCGGGATTTGAACTAGTGAAAACTTTTCGGTTACTGGCCCAAGATTTAACTGCTAGGTGTTGTAGCACATGTGCAATCAGTAACATGGAAGATGTGTGTAAGGAAAAGCTGCAATAGTGTGACTATTTATGCGACCCGAATATCAAAGTTAAAATACAATATATTCGGTTACCGGAAGATATTTCACAGAGTTTAGATAGTTGTCAGCCTGGCTCCGTCTTCCCCCTGGCGCGCCGAAGGAGACAGGCTCAGCATTGTGCATCCTGCCATCATCATGGGATTGATTTGCACTTTTCGGACCAAAATAGGTTCATCTCTAGGAGAAAGAACGCGTCTCCTTCCTGAGCCGTATGACGGCTGCGTGGTCCCCCATGACTTGTGGAGGTCTACAATTTTTTTTCTGAGGTCTTGGCTGATTTCTTTTGATTTTCCCATGATGTCAAGCATAGAGGCACTGAGTTTGAAGGTAGGCTTTGAAATAAATACACAGGTACACCTCCAATTAACTCAAATGATGTCAATTAGCCTATCAGAAGCTTCTAAAGCCATGACATGATTTTCTGGAATTTTCCAAGCTGTTCAAATGCACAGTCAACTTAATGTATGTAAAATTCTGACCCATTGGAATTGTGATGCAGTGAATTATAAGTGAAATAATCTGTCTGTAATTTACTGTTGGAAAAATTACACGTGTCATGCACAAAGTAGATGTCCTAACCGACTTGCAAAACTATAGTTTGTTAACAAGACATTTTTGAAGTGGTCGAAAACTAGTTTTAATGACTCCAACCTAATTGTATGTAAACTTCCGACTTCAACTGTAGCCCAAGATGTGGCGGTTCACACCTCGCTCGGCTATTAGACAATTCTTTAGTAAAGGTTGAATGGTCTATTGTTCAGCTAATAGTTCATCCTGCTATGCTTGTGAAAAAGTAATAATACTGCTTTTTCGCCTTTCCACATTTTTAAGATTCCAATTGATAAAGTGTTTTTAGCCACAAACGGCCACCAACCCCAATTAATACATTTGGGCACAGTCGATAGCGTGCTGGACTTCGGGGTAGAATGTTGAGGGTTCGAAACCTGCTCCCTGCTTGTTTCATTTCATTATTATGCCGGTCTCAGAGCACACAGCCTGGATTTTTACTCCCATCTTGTTCCTTGCTCTCTACCACGCGTCATTCAGCACGCTTGTGGGCGTGCTGGCAGGATGTACTGTTTTTTACTCTGTATATATGAATTAACCAATCATGTTTCTAGTCTATTGCATAGTTACAATGTGTAATCATTGATGTCCCAGGAGCAGGAGTGGTAAACACTGTTGAAGTGTATAATTGTAATACATACATGCAGACACAGCATCATTCAAAGAATGGAGTTTATACACCTGGTATTGGATATGACTGAAAAAAAACTTGCTAAATAGCGATTTTCGTAAATTAACTCAATGACAATCAAATATGCACAATCGTTTGTCTCTGCATTAACTAACATATTCCTCTCAATTGTAAACTTTTTGCTTGACTCATTATGACGTTATAAATACTTACATTTGCTTCCCGCGTAATGTTTTGTCAGCCATCTTTGCTGAAGAAAGTCACCAGGAACGGGTGGCTCGCGTCAAACTCGTCATTGGAACCACTCGATATGATTGGTCATATAAAAACCTTGGGGCCCAAATGCATAATGAGTGCTCTAACTCCCCCTTGTGGTGGTCTGGGGCAATGAAGAGGTGATGCTGGGTCCCGCGGTGTAAGCTTGCAACTTTTAAAGGAGGAACCACTGTTGGCCCAGCCACTAGGGAGCCAGGCTCAGCCAATCAGAATGAGTTTTTCCCCACAAAAGGGATTTATTACAGACAGAAATAGTCTTCACTTTCATCAGCTGTCCGGGTGGTTGGTCTCAGATGATCCTGCAGGTGAAGAAGTTGCATGTGGAGGTCCTGGGCTGGCATGGTTACACATGGTCATTCCACTTTCTGGGCACGCAACATTTTTCATTGAGCTCTCAACTATCTCTCAGGTGCTCAACATGAACCTCTGCCCCTTTGACATGTTTTATCTGAACTCTCAACTCTCTCCACACAAGCTCAACATTATTCTCCGCGTTCTCAACATGCCCCACTGTTTCTTTGAATTGTGAGATGGAAAGGACGCCATAGGTTTCTCGACTTTAGAAGGGATTGTGTGACGATTAGCTTAGCAACGCAGCATGACAACGTGAACACGATTGGTCAACAGTCTGCTGGGTGGGGCGTTATACGTTTCTCCATTCATTGACCAATGAGTTTCGCCTCCTCATTTATCACATTATTGCTTTAGAGGGAGAATTGCAGAGGCAGGGAGAATTGCAGAGGCAGGGAGGTCGTGAAAACTGAGATAAGAGAAGAAGGTGAAAGCCAGTCAGAAGGATGGTAGAGAGGGAGGTAGAGGAGCAGAGCCTGTACTCTATGAAGCCAGGGAGGCTTATATAGACATGGTAGACAGGAGGTAGCAGGGGAACCTGCAGAGGTCAGTCATTTTTCTGTATGTGTGTGTCTCTGAGGAGAAGGTGTGTCATTGATGGCAGGGGGTGTCGGCTCCTACTCCTAGGACCTAGCCTCTCAACCAAGTACTGAATCTGCAACTGGGCCAAGTGGCCCATGAAGGACTGGCGTGTCTGTGTTTGTCTGTTTGTCTGTGTCACAGGGGACTACTGTTTGTTTCTCAACCTGGCATATCTATCTTCCATGTTACTGCTCGCTCTCAAAGGATGGACATACACAGCCACAATCAATGAGTGACTCACAATCCAATGCATGCGGACACACCTTATGTATTAGATTGTTCTATCAGGTCAGGTACCATGGGAAAAGAGCATTTACTTCTCAGATGAATGTTTTCCTATTTTCCTATCAATGGCAAAGCCTTGTGTTTCAACCCGTACCAGGGATTTTATGAAGCACAGCTATGATTTTCTAACAGGACACTTAAGATCTGTATCACACTTATAATACCTCTAATATAGCAGCCATGTGTTAACTTAACTCTTAATGGCTGCGGGGGGAGTATTGAGTAACTTGGAAAAAGGTGCCCATTTCAACGGCCTCGTACTCAATTCTTGCTCGTACAATATGCATATTATTATTACTATTGGATAGAAAACACTCTCTAGTTTCCTGGAATTTATTTCTGAGTGAACAGTCATTCTGCGCCACTTCCTGACAGGAATGAGTTTCTGAATCCGAGGTCTCTGTCAGGGCTTGCCTATTGGGCATGATACGTATTGATATACATACACGTCATACACCTGCTGTCAAGAGGAAGTGAGAGAAGAATGTGGTCTTGGTCTGAAGTGGATAAATTCTCTTGAATGAGGTGTCCGCCATTCTTGTTTTTTGAAAGTGCGAAGATGAACCTGGAATCGCCTTCTGGAAGCTTTCGTTATAGGCGATACTATTCCGGCTTTGATTTTATTTGATACATGTTACAATATCATCGTAAAGTTTTTTTCAAATAGTTTTATTAGATTATTGAAATTTATTCGGGACGTTAGGCGTGTTGCGTTGTTTGACTTTGTTCACGAAGGAGAGCTTGCGCTCCACTTGGCCAGTGTGCTTGCTAATTCAAGAGGAAAGAAGTCGTTCTAAATCCAAACAACGACTGTTTTGGACAAAGGACCTTGTACAACATTCTGATGGAAGATCACCAAAAGTAGGACCCATTTTGGGATGCTATTTCATATATCTGTCGAACTGTGCTATCGCTACCGTTTGCCTTGATCAATGCTGTTGTGTGTTAGCTATTGTAGTAAGCTAATATAACGCTATATTGTGTTTTCGCTGTAAAACACTTAAAAAACAGAAATATTGGCTGTATTCACAGATCTTTGTCTTTCATTTGCTATACACCATATATTTTTCAGAAATGTTTTATGATGAGTATTAGGTATTTGACGTTGGTGTCTGTAATTACTCTGGTTGCTTCGGTGCTATTTTACGGTAGCTGTGATGATAGCATCAATGTAAAACTGATTTATACCTCAAATATGCACATTTTTCAAACAAAACATAGATTTATTGTGTAACATGTTATAGGACTGTCATCTGATGAAGTTGTTTTTGTTAGTTTGGTTGGATCTTGGTTAGTTAGGTTGGCTTTGTGAATGCTACCTTGTGCTGTGAAAAATGTCTGTCCTTTTTATATTTGGTGGTGAGCTAACATAAATATACGTGGTGTTTTCGCTGTAAAACATTTTAAAAATCGGACATGTTGGCTGGATTCACAAGATGTTTATCTTTAAAAATGCTGTATTGGACTTGTTAATTGTGGAAGAGTTAA
>NC_036871.1:15577070-15585651 GCF_002910315.2 Salvelinus sp. IW2-2015
CTCAACATGAACCTCTGCCCCTTTGACATGTTTTATCTGAACTCTCAACTCTCTCCACACAAGCTCAACATTATTCTCCGCGTTCTCAACATGCCCCACTGTTTCTTTGAATTGTGAGATGGAAAGGACGCCATAGGTTTCTCGACTTTAGAAGGGATTGTGTGGCGATTAGCTTAGCAACTGCGTGACGCAGCATGACAACGTGAACACGATTGGTCAACAGTCTGCTGGGTGGGGCGTTATACGTTTCTCCATTCATTGACCAATGAGTTTCGCCTCCTCATTTATCACATTATTGCTTTAGAGGGAGAATTGCAGAGGCAGGGAGAATTGCAGAGGCAGGGAGGTCGTGAAAACTGAGATAAGAGAAGAAGGTGAAAGCCAGTCAGAAGGATGGTAGAGAGGGAGGTAGAGGAGCAGAGCCTGTACTCTATGAAGCCAGGGAGGCTTATATAGACATGGTAGACAGGAGGTAGCAGGGGAACCTGCAGAGGTCAGTCATTTTTCTGTATGTGTGTGTCTCTGAGGAGAAGGTGTGTCATTGATGGCAGGGGGTGTCGGCTCCTACTCCTAGGACCTAGCCTCTCAACCAAGTACTGAATCTGCAACTGGGCCAAGTGGCCCATGAAGGACTGGCGTGTCTGTGTTTGTCTGTTTGTCTGTGTCACAGGGGACTACTGTTTGTTTCTCAACCTGGCATATCTATCTTCCATGTTACTGCTCGCTCTCAAAGGATGGACATACACAGCCACAATCAATGAGTGACTCACAATCCAATGCATGCGGACACACCTTATGTATTAGATTGTTCTATCAGGTCAGGTACCATGGGAAAAGAGCATTTACTTCTCAGATGAATGTTTTCCTATTTTCCTATCAATGGCAAAGCCTTGTGTTTCAACCCGTACCAGGGATTTTATGAAGCACAGCTATGATTTTCTAACAGGACACTTAAGATCTGTATCACACTTATAATACCTCTAATATAGCAGCCATGTGTTAACTATCCATTATAATAATTTGGTGGGTGCTTATATTTGTCCTATTGCACACATGTACAAGTTAATATGCATGTGTGAATTGGAAATAAGTGTTTTTTTTGCATATTCCGCTCTCCCTGAGATACCCTCGGAGAGTAGGGTCACGGCCAGGGTCTGCCATTATCAACTGTSACCTTGGAGCAATTAAAGTTAAGTGCCTTGGCACATCAATGGCACCTGCAGATTTTTCACCTTGGCATTTGAACTAGTGAACTTTCGGTTACTGGCKCAAGMATTTAACTGCTAGGCTGTGCAGACACARGTGCAAATCAGTAAACATGGAAGATGTGTGTAAGGAAAGCTGCAATATGTGACTATTTATGCGACCCGACAATATTCAAACAGCTTAAAATACAATATATTTGGTTACGGAAAAGATATTTCACAGCAGTTTAGATAGTTGTCACGCCTGCTCCCGCTCTTCCCCCCTGGCGCCCGAGGGAGCCAGGCTCCCCAGCATTGTGCACTCCTGCCATCATCATTACGCACACCTGTCTTCCCCTCGTCACGCGCTTCAGCAATTATTGGACTCACCTGGACTCAACCACCTCTGTCATTACCTTCCCTATATCTGTCTTGTTCCCAGCTCTGTTCCCTGCTTCTGCATTAATGTTTGCATGTCTTTGTATACCCATGTGCTGACGCTAGTCCTGTCCTGTTAGTCCCGCATTAAATGTTCAACTCCCTGTACCTGCTTCTCATCTCCGGCATCAGTCTTTACAATAGTACAATGATTCTCTACACTATACTTGCTTGTTTTGTCACAAACTAAAATTAGGTCTACTATTTGCATTTTTACAACCAGTGATTTCTGCATAGTGCATCTTTAAGCCACTGCAACAGTGCTTAAAAGGGGGRATAGGAAGGGGGGGACAAAGGGGACATTTTAGCATGCTTGCCAACTGGCTAAAGCAAAAGTTTAATATATCAAGTGATGTATGGAGAAAAGTTCTTCAAACAACCTTGTTCGGRAAGCGGTTGATAGGACTGGCAGTCGACGCTGTTGTTCACCGGTAAGGCAACATTTCAGATSAACTCCTGGCTAGCCATTGGCATTGCAGCTAGCTAGCTGTATCATTCAWCCTACTTAACTGGCCAGCTGAATAAATGACTAACCATATAATTGCTAGCTAAACTTTAAAATTAGTTACTGACTATTGAACACTATTTGTCAAACTACTTCACTCCCCTGTCTGTTTATTGATGCATTGGAGACTGAAAAAGTTGGCTATATGGCTAAATGCCCCTCCTGATTTTACTGCAAATAGGCTTAACGTTCTGTATACTCAGTGTATGTAACAACTKAAATTCATACCAAGTACTACGGCAAAAGAACGGACTCATATTCACTTTATCCATTTGACCCATTCTTCAATCTTGACTGGGATATACAGTATATRTTAGTTGACACGCCTGTGTGATGTGTCTGAATAAAAAGGTAGTCACGCTGGACATGAGACTTGCACTGATTTTTGACCTTTTGAATCATAAGCTGTAAGGACTGTGTTGATGTTGAAGTTACCACTTTTTTTATGAAGACCAACGTGCCAAACTTGCAATGAAAAAGTTATTGGTTTGTAATCTAACAATTGAAAAATGAAAATGTGTTTTTTATACAAAACTATTGCATTTGMTAATCCTTAAAATGTGGCCATTGAAAGGGTTAGTTAGTTGCATCCYTCCTCAGGGAACTGTCCGCTGATCGCTAACAACAGGGTGGCAGGTTTTTTGATGTTCTGCTATGGAGTTCCCAAMCCCAGAAGACTCACCTGGGGACAGGGGGATGGACACATGTTAGTTCTTATAAAAGTCTGGGAGATGTGTACAGGGAGGGAGACGAGTCTGAGTGAGTACATTAGATCCAGTCCAACCAGTTTCCCTGGATAATATGCGATCACACAGGCAGACTGCCATAGTCAAGGATATTTACAGAGTGCATCAAGTATACTATTATGACTGGAGCTTACTTCTCTGTGCTCTAGAGAGATCGCTGGTAGTTGGTCAGAAGGCTCTGTGGTAGGGGTGTGCTGATATCGTTGTAATCGTATCCGTTTTATCTAAATTGATACTCGTCATCAGATTTACTTGTCATCGGAAAATCCGGAAGTGCGCTTTCAATGCCGGTAAAGTCCGATACCTCAAGTGCGTATTACTGCGCTATCACACACATTGTTAAACGACCTGACAGATGACAATGCACACGATTTACTTACATAGTCCTATTCAATTATCAACAACATACACTGTAGGCTAATAAATTGCCTAATGCACCATATATTGTTTCACTTTCGAGAGGAGCAAAATGTTTCTCTCCCGACACTTATGCCACAACATTGTTTATTTTGATCATACAAATCTACATTTGTAATTTTATTTTCCAAATGATCTGTCACTCTGTAAACATGCCTGGGTGAGAATAAATAAGAATAGCAAGCAAGCATGGGCTGGGATCACAACAGACGTCGTCAGCAATGTAGTAATTATACGGACAAAGTAGGCTGACTAAACAACCATATAGCGTCAGGGAAGTTGACAAGAAATAACCAGATTGAACAACAATGACTAGCTACGGATGCTGATTCATACACYATGTTTGGAGAAGGGGAGACTTGTGCCCTGAGACGAGTGACCGTGTGAGTGCCAACTGTAAAGTTTGGTGGAGGAAYAATAATGGTCTGAAGCAATTTTTCATAGTTCGGGCTAGGCCCCTTAGTTCCAGTGAAGGGAAATCATAACACTACAGCTTACAATGACATTKTAAACGATTCTGTGCTTCCGAATTTGTGGCAATAGTTTGGGGAAGACACTTTCCRGTTTCAGCATGACAATGTCCCTGTGCACAAAGCAAGAGCCCAACAGAAATGGTTTGTGTGGAAGAACTTGCCTGGCCTGCACAGAGCCCTGAACTCGACCCTATAGAACACCTTTGGGATGAATTGGAATGCCGACTGAGAGCTAGGCCTAATCGCCAAATATCAGTGCCCGACCTCACTAATGCTCTTGTGGCTGAAAGGAAGCAAGTCCCCGCAGCAATGTTCTAACATCTAGTAGAAAGCCTTCCCAAAAGAGTGGAGGCTGTTATAGCAGTAAAGGGGGACCAACTCCATATTAATGCCCATGATTTCGGAATGAGATGTTCGACGAGCAGGTGTCCACATACTCATGTAGTGTAAGTGCTACACTCCCCCGGTAAGTGTTTGTTTGTGTTTGCCTTCTATCCTCAGGTGCATGAGGTTGGGGCCTTATTGCTGGCAGTGTTGAATTATAACTACCACCGATCAGCCATGCAGCACTAAAAATGACAGTCTCCCTCATCTATTGGATGTAATATTATATTGCTATGAATTGAATGCAATCAGAACACCATGCAACAAAACTATTGCTCACTCAAGGCAAAATTCCAATGGAAACTGTTATTGTCAGGTGGGTATTGTCTTTGCTTGATTCAGTGAATATTTCAACAAATATGTGTATCTTCTTTGTCCAGAAGACAAAGGGTCTATACATTGAAGACAAAAGAGCTACCTCCACACCCCAGACCTCCAAAGAGGTTGTTTTGGGGATCCGGCTAACATCTGACCAGGGGATGCCAAGAAGAAGCCTAAACCTGATAACCTAACCTAAGGCAAAGACAGGAGAACTACTGGCACATTGCACAACATAAATGTCACTCGGAGGATAGGAAGGGAAGACTGTAATGTTACTGCTACCATAGAGCATTTATAAATTGTCAAAAATACTAGGGTGTTGAGTTGTGAGTAGTGATTAGTGGTGTAAAGTACTTCAGTAAAAATACTTTAAAGTACTACTTAAGTCATTTTTGGGGGTATCTGTACTTTACTATTTACAGTTTTGACTACTTTTACTTTTACTTCACTGCATTCCTAAAGAAAATAATGTATTTTTTACTCCATACATTTTCCCTGACACCTAATGTTACGTTTTGAATGCTTAGCAGGACAGGAAAATTGTCCAATTCACACACCTATCAAGAGAACATTCCTGGTCATCCCTACTGCCTCTGATCTGGCGGACTCATTAAACACACATGCCTTGTTTCAAAATGTCTGAGTGCTGGAATGTGCCCCTGGCTATCCGTAAATAAATTAAATCAAGAAAATGGTGCCGTCTGGTTTGCTTAATATTAGGAATTTAATGATGTATACTTTTACTTTTGATACTTAATTACATTTACTTATATATATTTAAAACCAAATACTTTTAGACTTTTACTCAAGTAGTGTTTAACTGGGTAACGTTCACTTTTACTTGAGTCATTTTCTATTAAGGTATCTTTACTTTTACTCTAGTATGAGAATTGGATACTTTTTGCACCACTGGTAGTGYTGTGCAGTTCTCGAACGATTCATTTCTTAAACAACTCTTTTTACTGGCTCGAGAGTCATGATWKATTTTTTCTGAGTGACTCGTTCATTAGTCCTCCATTTGAACTGCTGCCCGCAATGAGTCCTACAGCAGGATTGATACACGCTCCTCTGGCTCAGCGGCTCCAGAGACGTGCACCGACCAACAACTGTCTGTCATYTGCGCACAGGAAAATGCATCATGCTTCAAGCAGCAAAAAGGAGAAAAATAGTTCAGAACTAATAATTGATCGCATGGTGCAAGAATGAATGCAATGAATTGATTATTGAATGTTATGATGGACACAGCTTTGTAGAAGCAAAACATACACGGCATCTGCTCAACAAACTCGAGAATGAGTRGTTTGGGGGGCTGCAGTTCGTGAACGATATTGTGCTTATCACCCTCACGGCTTTCAAGCAGTGCATTCCACCAAGAMTCATTCACAATCTAGTCTGGTTGCGGCCAAAATTAGACCTTGTTTAAAATGTATCAAGATATAATCTTATTTGTATGCCTAGCAATAAAAAAAATTACATTGTTTACATTTTACATTTTAGTCATTTGTAGAAATATTTGTTATGTTGACTGAACGAGTCGAACAGATCAGAATCAGTAGAAAGAGAGGAACTTCCCATCACTATTMTTGAGGTTTGATGATCTATTGTTGTGTATCTGTATACTTTGAATATAAATGTTTAAAAAAATGAAATATAGGCCCATAAGGCTACTATTGAATTTACCAATTTTTTGTTGTTGTTGTATTTTACCGCCTTTCTCTCCTCAATTTCGATCTTGTCTCATCGCTGCAACTCCACAAATGGCTCGGGAGTRGAAGMTCGAGTCATGCATCCTCCAAAACAAGACCCGCCAAACCTCGCTCCTTAACACCCGCCCAGAAGCCAGCAGCACCAATATGTAGGAGGAAACGGCGTACGACTAAGGTCAGCRTGCAGGCGCCCMGCGSGCCACTAGGAATCGCTAGAGCGTGATGAGCCAAGTAAAATCCCCCCGGCCAAACCCTCCCCTAACRCGGACGACGCTGGGCCAATTGTGTGCCGTCCTATGGGACTCCCGATCACAGACATTTGATCAAACCCGGGACTGTAGTGCCTTAGACCGCTGCYCCACTCGGCTGCAAAATAGTTTTKATTGCTAAACTATGAACGTCTGGTAAAAACTTGGGTTCACATGTATTTGATGTTCCAAGTACAGGTTGATGTTTGTGCTTTCYACAACCTCTGTGTCATGCCAAAAATGTACTTTTTTTGCCATAAACAGAAACAGCTGATAGAGGAATGGGACAGTCAGGCTGCCACAATTGAAAGCAGTTTTGACCAAAGCTATAAATAAATCAGGTTTTACTTGCTAATGTGCACAGGATGTTGCTAAATCACCCATTTCCATTATCAAACTAAGCAATTCCTATGTCATGTTAGCTGTGTAGCAATGGACATGTTTAGGAGCTAATTGCTTAACAGCAAACAATATTCAAGTTATTGGGAAAGTGTGAACACAGGTATATGTCAAGGTTGAAATTCTATTGTGAAAAGACATGTTTTTTTCTCCGCTACAATCAATTCTGCTCCACGAGAGTCCAAAATTTTTTCTCTGTGCTCCATCAAACGGTGAGTCTATGCAATTCTGAGCAGACACTCCATCAGACAGCTCTGTCAGTCTAGCACACTCATACAGTATGTTGCACGAGATAAAGCGTGCTCAAGTGCAGTCATGCAATTACTCTCACTGCTACCAGCATTTATTTAAAATGGAAATTGATAACACAGGCTTGGCCTAAAATATTTGATATGGTTTTCTTTCTTTAGGCTAGACTGTGACACAGAAGTGTCAGAGGTAGGTGGCATAACCTTTGGTGCATTTTTCATGTGCCCACCTCTGTCAGGAAGAGCACTTCACACACTTCTCTCCCTGCACAAGARGCAGCAAAACCCTCGTCACAGACCAGACAAGGACAAATTTCCCAGCTGCCTGGTTAGTGTTGTTGTTCCTCTCTTTTTACTTTCTTGCTAAGCTTGTCCCTTGCCTTTGGCACCACCTTCTTGTTTTTTCTCTCCCCTGCTTCCTCTTCCAGGGCACATTTGACCAGGGTGTCAGTGAGAATGGCAGTCACTTTCTTCTTCCTCCCCTTATTGGCAACCTTCCTTGGTGCAGCCTTGGTTAAAGGCCTGACAGCCACAGTGCTGAAACCATCAGCAGAGGTTGATGGGACCAAGGGCGTAACTTTGTGTTGCATATTGGGGGGTTCAGAGGATTATTGTTACGGTGTCAACACCCCTCTTGGGGGGTCCGGGGGCATGCCCCTCCAGTCATTTTTTTTTTTTGTTGCTGTGAAATGGTTGTTTCTGGTGAATTTTGAAGGGCAAAATATCCAAAAATGTCTTGATAATTTGGTCAATATACTCCAATCACAACAGAAATACCAATATGTTTCTATATTGCTTTAAACTGTGTTCTTACTCTTAACAGTTCAGAAAATCCTCTCCACGCCCCTTCTTTAACTACATTTTAAATGTTTCTATTTGTGTACCCTTRACCACGCTTGGCTAGTACATGGTCTTGAATAACAAWTGTATTATACCCAATTAATTTAAAAGGAGTCAAGGCAATCTGAGTCCGGAAACTTCATACATGGTTACACAATTTAATTTCAGTATTAATTCAGTGACGGTCAAAATATAACTTTTCAATATGGCATCATGCTCAAGCAATAGACTTCAAAAATACATAGCAACAACTCATTGTGATTCACCATCAAGTAAAAAAACAGCACATTCAATAACAGTGAATATACAAAGGTGGGCAATGAGTGGTAAAGAGAGAGGTCAAATCTTCAGTCTAAATCATCTAAAAGGGATACTTTGGGATTTAGGCAATGAGGCCCGTTGTCCACTTCCCTAGTGGGAATATGACGGAAGTTTGAGGTAGTTTCTCCAGCATATAACTGGAAGTCTATGGGTGTCTATTACCTTTACCTCACTTTGTACTTCGACACCGAGACATAACAATGGTATCCACTAGTTCATCTGTTTCTGGGGAAGTAGATAAAGGGCCTCATTGCATTGTTGCCGCTTGTTATAGACCCCCCTCAGCTCCCAGCTGTGCCCTGGACACCATATGTGAATTGATTGCCCCCCATCTATCGTCAGAGTTCGTAC
>NC_036871.1:15587800-15592731 GCF_002910315.2 Salvelinus sp. IW2-2015
CTCCAGCAGGTATATTTCACTGGTCATCCCCAAAACCAACACCTCATTTGGTCACCGTTCCTTCCAGTTATCTGRTGCCAATGACTGGAACGAATTGCAAAAATCACTGAAGTTGGAGACTTTTATCTCCKTCACTAACTTTACGTTTCAGCTGTCAGAGCATCGTACTGCAGATGTACACAGCCCATCTGTAAACAGCCCATCCAACCAACTACAATTCACATATGTTTTTGTTTTCTGCTCTTTTGCACACCAGTATTTCTACTTGCACATTCTCATGTGCACATATCACTCTAGTGTAAATTGCTAAATTGTAATTACTTRGCCACTATTGGCCTATTTATTGCCTTYCCTTCTTACTTCATTTGCACACACTGTATGCAGATTTTTCTATTGTGTTATTGACTGTATGATTGTTTATCCCATGTGTAACTCTGTGTTGTTTTTGTCACACTGCTTTGCTTTATCTTGGCKAGGTCGCAGTTGTAAATGAGAACTTGTTCTCAACTGGRCTACCTGGTTAAATAAAGGTGAAAAAATATATATATGAAATTGCAAAATCCTGAAGTATCTCTTTAAATGCTCCAAAATACCTGTTTATGCATGTCACTGCCAGCGAGGCAATTCTGGCATATTGATTTCCTATCTATGGTATCCAGCTTTTCCTGTGATGTTTTGGAAAACTGACTAATCGGAAGAGATCGGATGTATTGGCTAATATAATTATGTCATTGCTCATTAAGTTACGAATCTCATTCCTTATTTTAGGACTAGTGTAYTCATGGTTGCACGTCTTTAACCAGCTGAGAAGAACTGTGTTATCTTCTGCCTTGTCTTTTTAAAAGTTGGTACATATTTCTGCGTTCTTCCTCATGACCTCTTAAAGCCTCACCCTTTCTTGGTAAGTACTGCACTGAACCTACAATCTTCAGTAGACACTGTCTTGCTTCCTCTTGTCTGGCTGAAGCAGTAGATAACTGTGAGTCCACAGGGCTTGATTATTGTGCACTCACTGTAACTGAGTGGCAATGGGAGTGACTTTTAGCATGAGCTGAAAACGTCTCAATTGCCTTCCTCCAAGTTCTAAAGCCTGTGCTCACAAATGCAGGGTATGATTCTGAAAAGCTTTGGTGCAATGGAAGCATAAAACCCCCTTTAAAGAGGCACTGTAATGGAGCCTGGGAAATCTTCAAATCTTCAAACCACTTCTCTTGAAATGAAAGAACTCTGTCAGCTCACTTCTGGTTAACAATAAACTTGGGATGTGGTTGATTTGGCTTTGTYCTGGTGCTGATGTCCATATATTCTATTTGTCCTGTGGCTTTGTCCCTGTCATCTGTGCTCAACTGGTCCCTGACTTGTGGCTCAGCCCCTTACAACAAACTTTCTCTTGCCAAAATAGAAGGGCCTTTCTACTGCCAAAATATGATGAAACTTAAACAAGAATACATCTACAAGATATGTCTTAAGACTACACTTAAAGGTTGACTAGGGCTGTTACGGTGACTGTATTACCGCCACACCGGCAGCCACGAATCATGACCGCAGTCAAATTCCATGTGACKATTAAGTCATGGTAATAAGGCTTCTCCAAAACTACGCTCTGATGGTCATTAGTAGCCTACCAAACTTGCTAACGGCCAGTCGCTAATGGCCGGTAATCAGAACTCTACTGTCCCTCTAATCAAATCAAACACTCGCATTCCAACACACACTTGTGCACACACACACACACACATTTAAATAGTGCCACACATGCACACAAACACACACACATACATGCACAGTTGACCTTGTGGTTTATATTTTTGTCCTTGATGTCTTTTGTTTTACATTGTTGTTTTGGTGTTGTATTCCTTTGTTCTTGTGACTTTTTTTTATTTTTATTGGTTGTTGGCACATCTGGTGGCTAGTTGTTGGTTTGGACAGGGATGGTGGCTTCGAGGGGGTGGAGATGGGGGGTGAAGTGGGAGATTGAGGATGGTTGAACAGCTTCACTGCAGGTGGATTGTATGTTTTAAAKTTACATTTAAATWAAATAAATATCAAACACTTCATGAGAGCCCTGGCATCGAGTTTGAGGCCTACTGTATTTATTTCTCAACTTACCTAATATTTAGCACATTGCTTCGCTTTACAACAGGAGTAGCCTACCTGGCTGGCATGAAAATGAACCATTGGAAAAGCGTCCTCAATTCGCTATTCAAGTGCATATGGATGATGTCTTTTTTTAACCCGCCCCTGTTCCGACAGGTGAATTATAATGGCCCATTCTAAATCAAAATTAATTTCACACATATATTATTTAGTATATCTAAAGACAAGATTAAATTGAGAATAGTCTGATGGGTGAAAATATTGTAAATTGTGAATGATGCCAGGCATGTGAAGTAGGAGGCAAGAAACAGCGCATTGCATGCATCATGTAGCCTAGCCCATTGGCCAATATGTTTTCATAACGTTTGTATCACAACTAAAGTGGCCAAATAACTCCAAACATAGCCTATAGGCTTAATGATGCCGGATGTGATTAAGATGGCGCCGAAAAACATGGCTGAAGATTTACATTCTCCTAACCAATTGTGCAKATTTTTTGGGGTGTGTGTTTTTTGTGTAACTTATTTTTTTACTTATTGTGTACATAATGTTGCTGCTTCTGGACATCAGAACAGCGATTACTCACCGCGGACTGGAAGAAACTTTTTCCTTTAACCTCTRTAGGGTATGTGGGATGTTAGCGTCCCACCTCATCAACAGCCAGTGATAGTGCAGGGCGCCAAATTCAAAACAACAGAAATCCCATAATTTAAATTTACATTTACATTTAAGTCATTTAGCAGACGCTCTTATCCAGAGCMACTTACAAGTTACAAGTAAATTCCTCAAACATACAAGTATTTTACACCATTTTAAACTACACTGTTGTAAATCCAYCCAAAGTGTCCGATTTCAAAAAGGTTTTACGATGAAAGCACACCAAACGATTATGTAAGGTATGAGCCAAGTCACAGAAAAAGACAGCCATTTTTTCAGCTAAAGAGAGCATTAACAAAAAGCAGAAATAGACATAAAATGAATCACTAACCTTTGATAATCTTCATCAGATGACACTCATAGGACTTCATGTTACACAATACATGTATTTTATGTTCGGTAAAGTTCATATTTATATCAAAATCTGAGTTTAGGCAAGATGCTACTGTATCACTTGGCAAAAAGCCTGAGAAAATGCATAGCGCCACATTAAAATTAATGACTATGAAAATTACTATAAAATCWAACTTTCATTAAATCACACATGAAAGATATCAAATTAAAGCTACACTGGTTGTGAATCCAGCCAACATGTCAGAATTCAAATAGGCTTTTCTGCGAAAGCATACGATGCTATTATCTGAGCATAGCACCATTGTAAACAAAAGAGAGAAAACATTTCAACCCTGCAGGAGCGACACAAAACGCAGAATAAAAATATAATTCATGCCTTACCTTTGACGAGCTTCTGTTGTTGGCACTCCAATATGTCCCATAAACATCACAAATGGTCCTTTTGTTCGATTAATTCCGTCGATATATGTCCAAAATGTCCATTTATTTGGCGCGTTTGATCCAGAAAAACACCGGTTCCAACTTGCTCAAACATGACGACAAAATATATCAAAGGTTACCTGTAAACTTTGCCAAAAAATGTCAAACTACTTATGTAATACAACTTTAGGTATTTTTTWACGTTAATAATCGATAAAATTGAAGACGGGGTGATATGTGTTCAATACAGGATTAAAACGATATGTAGCATGCCTTCTGTTTGATTGAAATGCATGTTTAGGACACCAGGAGTGCCTCGACTTCAAGATGGCCGTATTTCTTCATTACACAAAGGAATAACCTCAACCTATTTCTCACGACTGTTGAKATCCAGTGAAAGCCGTAGGAACTGCAAGCAAGTTGCTTAGAAATCTGAATTCCCAATGAAACTCATTGAAAAGACAGTGACCTCAAAAATAAAAATCTGAATGGTTTGTCCTCGGGGTTTTGCCTGCTAAATTTGTTCTGTTATACTCACAGACATGATTCAAACAGTTTTAGAAACGTTAGAGTGTTCTCTATCCAAATCTACTAATAATATGCATATCTTATCTCGTGGCGATGGGTAATTGGCAGTTGAATTTGGGTATGTTTTTCATCCAAACGTGAAAATMCTGCCCCCTACCCTAGAGAAATTAACGAGTCCGACGAGAAGGATATCCTGCTTTAACGTGAAGAGGCCCAGATCCCAGCCTTTTGCATGAAGAAAAGAAGCAGAAAAAGGGGCCGCAGATCGGGCAGCCTTCTGAGAATCTGTAGGAGAGCGAGTAAACTCCCACTGCCATCAGTTCTTCTTGCTAAAGTGCAATCTTTGGAAAACACACTGGACGATTTATGATTAAGATTATGCTATAAACGGGACAGTACAATCTGTAACATTTTATGATTCACCGAGACGTGGCTGAACGGCGATACGGACAATATAGAGCTAACGGGATTTTCCATGAACCGGCAGAACAGAGACACTACCTCTGGTAGGACAAGGGGTGGGGTGGGTGTCTATTTGTCAATAACAGCTGGTGTGCGATGTCTAATATTAAAGAAATCTCAAGGTATTGCTCGCCTGAGGTAGAGTACCTTATGATAAGCTGTAGACCGCACTACAGTTGAAGTCGGAAGTTTACATACACTTAGGTTGGAGTCATTAAAACTCGTTTTTCAACCACTCCACAAATTTCTTGTTAACCTCTAACGAGCCTCTACCCCGGGTCCGGGAGCACCCCCCATCCCCCCACACACTGATTAGCATAGCTAGCTTAGCTTCACAAGTAGATAGTAGCATCTAAATATCATTAAATCACAAGTCCAAGACACCAGATGAAAGATACAGATCTTGTGAATAA
>NC_036871.1:15593340-15608077 GCF_002910315.2 Salvelinus sp. IW2-2015
CCAAAAAGAGAGAGATGAATGATGTGTGCTGCTGGCGGGTGATTCTTTGATCACTCTACGCAGACGACACATTCTGTGATACATCTGGCCGTCTTTGGACACTGTGTTAACAACTCAATTGAGCTTCAACGCATGCAACACCTTCGTAGTCCGCTGCTCTTAAAATGCAGTAAAACAAGCATGCTTTCAACAACGTGCCGACCCGCCGTGACTACGCAATCACTATCTGGGACTGTTCTGACTTAGATATGTTGGACAATATAAATACTAGGTGTCTGGGTTAACTGTAAACTCTCTTTCCAGACACAATAAGCATCTCAATCCAAAATTAAATCTAGAATCGGCTTCCTATTTCACTCATTGCTGCCAAACATACCAAACAACTGACTATCTACGATCCTTGACTTCGGGATATCATTTACAAAATAGCTCCAAATACTAAGACTCTACTAGGCAATTGGATGCTGTCTATCCAGTGGCATGCCGTTTTGTCACAAAGCGCATAATCTACCCACCACTTGTGCGACTGTAAAGCTCTCGTTGGCTGGTCCTCACTAATATTCGTCGCAAACCACTGGCTCCAGGTCATGTATAAGTCGTTGCTAGGGTACAGTTCCTCTTATCCAGCTCGCTGGTCAGATAGCAACCCACCATAGCACGTCTCCAGCGGTATATTTCACTGGTCATCCCAAACCAACACTATTTGGTCACGTTCTTCCAGTTATCTGCTGCAATGACTTGGAACGAATTGCAAAAATCACTGAAGTTGGAGATTTTTATCTCATCACTAACTTTACGTTTAAGCTGTCAGAGCATCGTACTGCAGATTGTACAGCCATCTGTAAACAGCCCATCCAACAACTACAATCACATAATGTTTTTGTTTTCTGCTCTTTTGCACACCAGTATTTCTACTTGCACATTCTCATGTGCACTATATCTAGTGTAAATTGCTAAATTGTAATTATTGCCACTATTGCTATTTTATTGCTTTACCTTCTTACTTCATTTGCAACACACTGTATGCAGATTTTTCTATTTGTGGTTATTGACTGTATGATTGTTATCGCATTGTAACTCTGTGTTGTTTTTGTCAACTGCTTTGCTTTAGTCTTGGCCAGGTGCAGTTGTCAATGAGAACTGGTTCTCAACTGGCCTCCTGGTTAATAAAAGGTGAAAATATATAATATGAAAATTGCAAATCCTGAAGTATTTTTAAATGCTCCAAAATACCTGTTTATGCATTGTAGCTGCAGCGAGGGCAATTCTGGCATATTGATTTCTATCTATGGTAATCCAGCTTTTCCTGTGATGTTTTGGAAACTGACTAATCGGAAGAGATCGGATGTATGTGGCTATTCGATTATGATTGTCATTTAAGTTACGAATTCATTCCTTATTTTAGGACTAGTGTTAGTCATGGTTGCCGTTTTAACCAGCTGAAGAAGAACTGTGTTATCTTCTGCTTGTCTTTTTAAAAGTTGGTACATATTTCTATGCGTTCTTCCTCTGACCTTAAGGAGGTCTTGGCTCCTCGTTCTTTGAGAGAAGTACTGCTCTACTAGGAACTACAATCTTCAGTAGACACTGTCTTGCTTCCTCTTGTCTCGCGGAACGTAGAAACTAAAAGTGAGTCGACAAGGTGAATTATTTGTAGTAATCAACTGGTAACTGAGTTGGCAATGGGAAGGAGAGTTTAGCAGAGCTGGAAAACGTCAATACGCCTGCTCCTTCACATAGTTCTAAAGCTGTGCTCACAAATGCAGGGTATGATTCTGAAAAGCTTTGGTGCAATGGAGCATAAACCCCTTTAAGAGGCACTGTAATGGAGCCTGGGAAATCTTCAAATCTTCAACCACTTCTCTTTGAATGAAAGAACTCTGTCAGCTCACTTCTGGTTAACAATAAACTTGGATGTGGTTGATTTGGCTTTGTGCTGGTGCTGATGTCCATATATTCATTTGTCCTGTGGCTTTGTCTGCGTCATCTGTGCTCAACTGGTCCCTGACTTGTGGCTCAGCCCTACAACAAACTTTCTCTTGCCAAAATAGAAGGGCCTTTCTACTGCCAAAATAAATGATGAAACTTAAACAAGAATACATCTACAAGATATGTCTAAGACTACACTTAAAGGTTTGACTAGGGCGTTTACGGGTGACTGTATTACGCACAAGCCGGCAGCCACGAATCATGAGCAGTCAATTCCATGTGACCATTAAGTTCATGGTAATAAGGCTTCCCAAACTAGCTCTGATGGTCATTAGTAGCCTACCCAAACTTGCTAACGGCCAGTCGCTAATGGCGGTAATCAGAAACTCTACTGTCCTCTAATCAAATCAAAACTCGCATTCCAACACACACTTGGCACACACACACAACACATTTAAATAGTGCGACACATGCACAAACACACACACATACATGCACAGTGACCTTGTGGTTTATATTTTTGTCCTTGATGTCTTTTGTTTTACATTGTTGTTTTGGTGTTGTATTCCTTTGTTCTTGTGACTTTTTTTTATTTTTATTGGTTGTTGGCACATCTGGGTGGCTAGTTGTTGGTTTGGACAGGGATGGTGGCTTGAAGGGGGTGGAGATGGGGGGTGAAGTGGGAGATTGGGATGGTTGAACAGCTTCCACTGCAGGTGGATTGTATGTTTTTAAATTACATTAAATTAAATAAATATCAAACATTCATGAGAAGCCCTGGCACGGTTTGAGGCCTATGTCTATTATTCTCAATTACTAATATTTAGCAACATTGCTTTCGCTTTACAACAGGATAGCCTACCTGGCTGGCTGAAAATGAACCATTGGAAAGCGTCCTCAATTCGCTTTCAAGTGCATATGGATGATGTCTTTTTTAACCCGCCCTGTTTCCGACAGTTGAATTATAATGGCCCATTCTAAATCAAAATTAATTTCACACATATATTATTTAGTATATCTAAAGAAAGATTAAATTGAGAATAGTCTGATGGGTGAAAATATTGTAAATTGTGAATGATGCCAGGCATGTGAAGTAGGAGGCAAGAAACAGCGCATTGCATGCATCATGTAGCCTAGCCCATTGGCCAATATGTTTCATAACGTTTTGTATCACAACTAAAGTGGCCAAATAACTCCAAACATAGCCTATAGGTTAATGATGCCGGATGTGATTAAGATGGCGCCGAAAACATGGCTGAAGATTTACATTCTCCTAACCAATTGTGCAAATTTTTTTGGGGTGTGTGTTTTTTTGTGTAACTTATTTTTTTACTTATTGTGTACATAATGTTGCTGCTTCTGGCACATACAGAACAGCGATTACTCACCGGGACTGGAAGAACTTTTTCCTTTAACTCTCTTAGGGTATGTGGGATGTTAGCGTCCCACCTCATCAACAGCCAGTGATAGTGCAGGGCGCAAATTCAAAACAACAGAAATCCCATAATTTAAATTTACATTTACATTTAAGTCATTTAGCAGACGCTCTTATCAGAGCACTTACAAGTTACAAGTAAATTCCTCAAACATACAAGTATTTTACACCATTTTAAATACACTGTTGTAAATCACACCAAGTGTCCGATTTCAAAAGGTTTTACGATGAAAGACACAAACGATTATGTAATGGTATGAGCAAAGTCACAGAAAAAGACAGCCTTTTTTCAGCTAAAGAGAGCATTAACAAAAGCAGAAATAGACATAAAATGAATCACTAACCTTTGATAATCTTCATCAGATGACATCATAGGACTTCATGTTACACATACATGTATTTTATGTTCGGTAAAGTTCATTATTTATATCAAAATCTGAGTTTAGGCAAGATGCTACTGTATCCTTGGCAAAAGCCTGAGAAAATGCATAGCGCCACATTAAAATTAATGACTATGAAAATTACTATATAAATCAAACTTTCATTAATCACAACCATGAAAGATATAATTAAAGCTACACTGGTTGTGAATCCAGCCAACATGTCAGAATTCAAAATAGGCTTTTTGCGAAAGCATACGTAGCTATTATCTGAGCATAGCACCATTGTAAACAAAAGAGAGAAACATTTCAACCCTGCAGGAGCGACACAAAACGCAGAATAAAAATATAATTAATGCCTTACCTTTGCGCAGCTTCTGTTGTTGGCACTTCAATATGTCCCATAAACATCACAAATGGTCCTTTTGTTCGATTAATTCCGTCGATATATGTCAAAATGTCCATTTATTTGGCGGCGTTTGATCCAGAAAAACCGATTCCAACTTGCTCAAACATGACGACAAAATTATCAAAGATTACCTGTAAACTTTGCCAAAAATAGTCAAACTACTTATGTAATACAACTTTAGGTATTTTTTAACGTTAATAATCGATAAATTGAAGACGGGGTGATATGTGTTATACAGGATTAAAACATATGTAGCATGCTTCTGTTTGATTGAAATGCATGTTAGGACACAGGAGTGCCTCGACTTCAAGATGGCCGTATTTCTTCATTACACAAAGGAATACTCAACCTATTTCTCACGACTGTTGAACATCCAGTGAAAGCGTAGGAACTGCAAGCAAGTTGCTTAGAATCTGAATTCCCATGAACTCATTGAAAAGACAGTGACCTCAAAAATAAAAATCTGAATGGTTTGTCTCGGGTTTTGCCTGCTAAATTTGTTTCTGTTATACTCACAGACATGATTCAAACAGTTTTAGAAACGTAGAGTGTTCTCTATCCAAATCTACTAATAATATGCATATCTTATCTCGTGGCGTATGGGTAATTGGCAGTTGAATTTGGGTATGTTTTTCATCCAAACGTGAAAATCTGCCCCTACCCTAGAGAAATTAACGAGTCGACGAGAAGGATATCTTGTTTTAACGTGAAGAGGCCCAGATCCAGCTTTTGCATGAAGAAAAGAAGCAGAAAAAGGGGCCGCAGATCGGGCAGCTTCTGAGAATCTGTAGGAGAAGCGAGTAAACTCCACTGCCATCAGTTCTTCTTGCTAAAGTGCAATCTTTGGAAAACCACTGGACGATTTATGATTAAGATTATGCTATAAACGGGACAGTACAATCTGTAACATTTTATGATTCACCGAGACGTGGCTGAACGGCGATACGGACAATATAGAGCTAACGGGATTTTCCATGAACGCAGAACAGAGACACTACCTCTGGTAGGACAAGGGTGGGGTGGGTGTCTATTTGTCAATAACAGCTGGTGTTGCGATGTCTAATATTAAAGAAATCTCAGGTATTGCTCGCCTGAGGTAGAGTACTTATGATAAGCTGTAGAACCGCACTACAGTTGAAGTCGGAAGTTTACATACACTTAGGTGGGTCATTAAACTCGTTTTCAACCACTCCAACAAATTTCTTGTTAACAAACTATAGTTTGGCAAGTCGCTTAGGACATCTACTTTGTGCATGACACAAGTCATTTTTCCAACAATTGTTTACGACAGATTATTTCAACTTAAATTCACTGTATCACAATTCCAGTGGGTCAGAAGTTTACATACACTAAGTTGATTGTGCCTTTAAACAGCTAGGAAAGATGATAAGCTTCTGATAGGCTAACTGACATCATTTGAAGTCAATTGGAGGTGTACCTGTGGATGTATTTCAAGGCCTACCTTCAAACGCAGTGCTCTTTGCTTGACATCATAGGAAATCTAAGAAATCAGCTAAGACCACCCCAAAGAAAAAACAAACAATCGGGAAGAATCTCCACAATCTGGTTCATCTTGGGAACAATTTCCAATGCCAGAAGGTACCAAGTGCATCTTTAAAACAATAGTACAAGTAAACACCATGGGACCATGCAGCCGTCATAACGCCTCAGGAAGGAAGACGCGTTCTGTCTCCTAGAGATGAACGTACTTTGGTGCAAAAAGTGCAAATCAATCCAGAACAACAGCAAAGGATCTTGTGAAGATGCTGGAAGAAACAGTTACAAAAGTATCTATTTCCACAGTAAAAAGAGTCCTATATCGACATAACCGGAAGGCCGCTCAGGCAAGGAAGAAGCCACTGCTTCAAAACCGCATAAAAAAAGCCAGACTACGGTTTGCAACTGCCAATGGGACAAAGATTGTACTCTTTGGAAAAATGTCCTCTGGTCTGATGAAACTGTTTGGCCAGGAGACTGTTTTGCCATAATGACCATTGTTATGTTTGGAGGAAAAAGGGGGAGGCTTGCAAGCCAAAGAATACCATCCCAATCGTGAAGCACGGGGGTGGCAACATCATGTTGTTGGGGTGCTTTGCTGCAGGAGGGACTGGTGCACTTCACAAAATAGATGGCATCATGAGGAATGGAAAACTARGTGGATATATTGAAGCAACATCTAAAGACATCAGTCAGGAAGTTAAAGCTTGGTCGCAAATGGGTCTTCCAAATGGACAATGACCCAAGCATACTTCCGAAGTTGTGGCAAAATGGCTTAAGACAACAAAGTCAAGGTACTGGAGTGGCCATCACAAAGCCCTGACCTCAATCCTATAAAAATGTGTTGGCAGAACTGAAAAAGTGTGTGCTATCAAGGAGGCCTCCAAACCTGACTCAGTTACACCAGCTCTGTCAGGAGGAATGGGCCAAAATTCACCCAACGTATTGTGGGAAGCTTGTGGAAGGCTACCCAACCGTTTGACCCAAGTTAAACAATTTATAGGCAATGCTACCAAATACTAATTGAGTGTATGTAAACTTCTGACCCACTTGGAATGTGATGAAAGAAATAAAAGCTGAAATAAATCACTCTCTACTATTATTCTGATATTTCACATTCTAAAAATCAAGAGGTGATCCTAACTGACCAAAAACAGGGAATTTTTACTTGGATTAAATGTCAGGAATTGTGAGAAACTGAGTTTAAATGTATTTGGCTAAGGTGTATGTACACTTCTGACTTCAACTGTACATTCAATATCAATATTATAAGCYTTTGTAAGTACATTTATAAACGGTTAATAACTGACTGGCTATCACACTATTTTGACCAATTCGTTATAACCCATTTACTAATGCTATATTTGGCATTTTCAAATAATGAAATAACCATTTATAACATAGTTATAATTTCTTAATAAACCTTAAGGCAACCTTATTGTAAAGTGTTACCGATATGCAGCTCGTAAATAACACGACTGTAGTAGGCCACTAAGCATAACAAGCAATAAAGCCGGGATAAATTAGTAAAGAGTTTCTCTCTTGCCTCCACTGAATGCATTTCACTWTGTGTCCAAGTGTTATTCCCATATGTGCCGTGGAGATGTCAAGACATCGTTAGATTGTTGAAGGTGTTGATGAGCCCAGTCACCCCGATTAGGCCCGCCAGCGCAGAGCAATTTATTTGATAGCTGGGGGATTGTTTTTGTGAAAAATTAGAGGAAACAAATACGCAAGAGGTGTTAATTAATAGACAGTCGAAATACCAACTTGGTGTCGTTGCTACAACTTGTATACACTGATTTACTGTATTTTTTTGACTTTGTGTTTATTTAGAGAGTATGGTACAATACAGAAACGTGGCAATCAAAATATTGTGAATTGATGTATTGTTTTTTAATCCACACCATACAGTTTGAACTTGCCTTGTACACCTATTGTTTGTTGGTCAGATTGCACACTTTGAAGTTTCACGTTTCAAGCTTTAATGTCACGTGCATAAGTACAGTGAAAGGCATTTCTTTCCAGCTCTAAACCCAACAATGCAATAATCAATATCAATGTAGTTTACCCGAAAGATGAGTGAACCATTCCTTCACCTCATTATAACATCTTTGTTCTGACAGACGTTTACGTGACACCTAGAATGCATTGTATAATGTCAACAAACATGGCGCCACACATACAGTGGCTTGTGAAAATATGTTTTGTTGTGAAACAAACAAGAAATAAGACAAGAACACTGAAAACTTGATTGCGCATAACTATTCATCCCCCCCCAAAGTGAATACTTTATAGAGTCACCTTTTGCAGCAATTACAACAGCAAGTCTCTAGGGTATGTCTCTATAAGCTTGGCACATCTAGCCACTGGGCAAAATTCAAGGCAAAACTGCTCCAGCTGCTTCAAGTTGGATGGGTTCCGCTGGTGTACAGCAATATTTAAGTCATACCACAGATTCTCAATTGGTTTGAGGTCTGTGCTTTGACTAGGCCATTCCAAGACATGTTTTATTGTTTCCCCTTAAACCACTCGAGTGTTGCATTAGCAGTATGCTTAGGGTCATTATTTAGCGCCATCCATCATTCCTTCAATTCTGCCCAGTTTCCCAGTCCCTGCCGATGAAAAACATCCCCACAGCATGATGCTGCCACAACCAGGCTTCACTGTGGGGCTGGTATTCTCGGGCTGATGTGAGGTGTTGGGTTTGCGCCAGACATAGCGTTTTCCCTGATGGCCAAAAAGKTAKAWTTTTGTCTCATCTGACCGGAGTACCTTCTTCCACATGTTCGGGGAGTCTCCCACATCCCTTTTGGAGAACACCAAACGTGTTTGCTTATTTTTTCTTTAAGCAATGGCTTTTTTTCTGGCCACTCTTCCGTAAAGCCCAGCTCTGTGGAGTGTAAGGCTTAAAGTGGTCCTATGGACAGATGCTCCAATCTCTGCTGTGGAGCTTTGCAGCTCCTTCAGGGTTATCTTTGGTCTCTTTGTTGCCTCTTTGATTAATGCCCTCCTTGCCTGGTCTGTGAGTTTTGGTGGGCGGCCCTCTCTTGGCAGGTGTGTTGTGGTGCCATATTCTTTCCAATTTTTAATAACGGATTTAATGGTGCTCCATGGGATGTTCAAAGCAGTTTTGATATTTTTGGTTACTACACCCACCCTGATCTGTTCTTCTCTACAACTTTGTCCCTGACCTGTTTGGGAGCTCCTTGGTTTTCATATTGCCGCTTGCTTGGTGGTGCCCTTGCTAAGTGGTGTTGCAGACTCTGGGGCCTTTCAGAACAGGTTTATATATACTGAGATCATGTGACACTTAGATTGCACATAGGTTGACTTAATTTAACTAATTATGTGACTTCTGAAGGTAAATTGGTTGCACCAGATCTTATTTAGGGGCTTCATAGCAAAGGGGGTGAATGCATATGCACGCCTCACTTTTCCATTTTATATTTTTTTGAAACAAGTGATTTTTTTTTTTTTTACTTCACCAATTTGGACTATTTGTGTATGTCCATTACATGAAAATCCAAATAAAAATCTATTTAAAATTACAGGTTGTAATGCAAAAATAGCAAAAATGCCAGGGGGATGAATACTTATGCAAGGCCACTCTAGTTAGCAAATAGCTTAGCGTTAGCTCATTTTAGTCAGTACTAACCTTCAGAAAGTATTTTTATCATTACAATCTATGCAATAATCGGAATGGCATTGCTTGTCACCGCAGTAATAGACAACGTGAATAAAACTGTAAATACATTATGCTCCCATACATACATCACTTTATGCTACAGTGAATTGACAACACGATTTACAGAAAATAAGGAACTTACTTTGATAGAAACGCACACGTCGTCCAAAGTTTTTAATTTGTAAGGAAAACAACAATAGAGGCAATGCGAGCGTCAGCCAGAAACATGTGCCAGTTTGTGCAAGACTGCGCAAATGTCTGCATACTTGATGTGTGGGAAAAATGGGGAAGAGCTCTCCTGGAAGAGAGAAGTAGCCCATTTCAGTATTGCGGAACATTTATGTTTGAGACTTTACTGAGCAAACTTCTCTCTTCCAGGAGAGCTCTTCCCTTTTTCCCACACATCAAGTATGCAGACATTTGCGCAGTCTTGCACAAACTGGCACATTTTCTGGCTGAGCTCGCATGCCTCCTATTGTTGTTTTCCTTACAAATAAAAACTTTGGACGTGTGCGTTTCTATCAAAGTAAGTTCCTTATTTTCTGTAAATCGTGTTGTCAATTCTACTGTAGCATAAAGTATGTATGTATGGAGCATAATGTATTTACAGTTTTATTCACGTTGTTATCTACTGGTGACCAAGCAATGCATTCCGATTATTGCATAGATTTGTAATGATAAAAATACTTTCTGAAGGTTATACTGACTTAAAATGAGCTAACGCTAAGCTATTTGCTAACTAGAGTGCCTTGCATAAGTATTCATCCCCCTTGGCATTTTTGCTATTTTTTGCATTACAACCTGTAATTTAAATAGATTTTTTATTTGGATTTCATGTAATGGACATACACAATAGTCCAAATTGGTGAAGTAAAAAAAAAAAAATCACTTGTTTCAAAAAATATAAAATGGAAAAGTGAGGCGTGCATATGCATTCACCCCTTTGCTATGAAGCCCCTAAATAAGATCTGGTGCAACCAATTACCTTCAGAAGTCACATAATTAGTTAAATAAAGTCAACCTATGTGCAATCTAGTGTCACATGATCTCAGTATATTAAACCTGTTCTGAAAGGCCCAGAGTCTGCAACACCACTTAGCAAGGGGCACCACCAAGCAAGCGGCAATATGAAAACCAAGGAGCTCCAAACAGGTCAGGGACAAAGTTGTAGAGAAGAACAGATCAGGGTTGGGTTATAAAAAAATATCCAAACTTTTGAACATCCCATGGAGCACCATTAAATCCGTTATTAAAAATTGGAAAGAATATGGCACCACAACACACCTGCCAAGAGAGGGCCGCCACCAAAACTCACGACCAGGCAAGGAGGGCATTAATCAAAGAGCAACAAAGAGCCAAAGATAACCTGAAGGAGCTGCAAAGCTCCACAGCAGAGATTGGAGCATCTGTCCATAGGACCACTTTAAGCCTTACACTCCACAGAGCTGGGCTTTACGGAAGAGTGGCCAGAAAAAAGCCATTGCTTAAAGAAAAATAAGCAACACGTTTGGTGTTCTCCAAAAGGGATGTGGGAGACTCCCCGAACATGTGGAAGAAGGTACTCCGGTCAGATGAGACAAAATTTTAGCTTTTTGGCCATCAGGGAAAACGCTATGTCTGGCGCAAACCCAACACCTCACATCAGCCCGAGAATACAGCCCACAGTGAAGCCTGGTTGTGGCAGCATCATGCTGTGGGGATGTTTTTCATCGGCAGGGACTGGGAAACTGGGCAGAATTGAAGAATGATGGATGGCGCTAATAATGGACCCTAAGCATACTGCTAATGCAACACTCGAGTGGTTTAAGGGGAAACAATAAAACTGTCTTGGAATGGCCTAGTCAAAAGCACAGACCTCAAACCAATTGAGAATCTGTGGATGACTTAATATTTGCTGTACACCAGCGGAACCCATCCAACTTGAAGCAGCTGGAGCATTTTGCCTTGATTTTGCCCAGTGGCTAGATGTGCCAAGCTTATAGAGACATACCCTAGAGCTTGCTGTTGTAATTGCTGCAAAGGTGACTCTATAAAGTATTCACTTTGGGGGGGATGAATAGTTATGCGCAATCAAGTTTTTCAGTGTTCTTGTCTTATTTCTTGTTTGTTTCACAACAAAAACATATTTTCAACAGCCCTGTATGTGTGGGCTGTTTGTTGACATTATACAATGCATTCTAGGTGTCACGTAAACGTCTGTCAGAACAAAGATGTTATAATGAGGTGAAGGAATGGTTCACTCATCTTTCGGTAAACTACATTGATTTGATTATTGCATTGTTGGGTTTAGAGCTGGAAAGAAATGCTTTCACTGTACTTATGCACGTGACATTAAAGCTTGAAACGTGAAACTTCAAAGTGTGCAATCTGACCAACAAACAATAGGTGTAAAGGCAAGTTCAAACTGTATGGTGTGGATTAAAAACAATACATCAATTCACAATATTTTGATTGCCACGTTTCTGTATTGTACCATACTCTCTAATGAACACAAAGTCAAAAAAATACAGTAAATCAGTGTATACAAGTTGTAGCAAGACACCAAGTTGGTATTTCGACTGTCTATTAATTAACACCTCTTGCGTATTGTTTCCTCTAATTTTCACAAAAACAATCCCCCAGCTATCAAATAAATTGCTCTGCGCTGGCGGGCCTAATCGGGGTGACTGGGCTCATCAACACCTTCAACAATCTAACGATGTCTTGACATCTCCACGGCACATATGGGAATAACACTTGGACACAAAGTGAAATGCATTCAGTGAGGCAAGAGAGAAACTCTTTACTAATTTATCCGGCTTTATTGCTTGTTATGCTTAGTGGCCTACTACAGTCGTGTTATTTACGAGCTGCATATCGGTAACCTTTACAATAAGGTTGCTTAAGGTTTATTAAGAAATTAATAACTTGTTATAAATGGTTATTTCATTATTTGAAAATGCCAAATATAGCATTAGTAAATGGGTTATAAACGAATTGGTCAAAAATAGTGTGATAGCCAGTCAGTTATTAACCGTTTATAAATGTACTTACAAATGCTTATAATATTGATATTGAATGTACAGTTGAAGTCAGAAGTGTACATACACCTTAGCCAAATACATTTAAACTCAGTTTCTCACAATTCCTGACATTTATCAAGTAAAATTCCCTGTTTTTGGTCAGTTAGGTCACCTCTTGATTTTTTAGAATGTGAAATATCAGAATAATAGTAGAGAGTGATTTATTTCAGCTTTATTTCTTTCATCACATTCCAAGTGGGTCAGAAGTTTACATACACTCATTAGTATTTGGTAGCATTGCCTATAAATTGTTTAACTTGGGTCAAACGGTTGGGTAGCCTTCCACAAGCTTCCACAATACGTTGGGTGAAATTTTGGCCCATTCCTCCTGACAGAGCTGGTGTAACTGAGTCAGGTTTGGAGGCCTCCTTGATAGCACACACTTTTTCAGTTCTGCAACACTTTTTATAGGATTGAGGTCAGGGCTTTGTGATGGCCACCCATACCTTGACTTTGTTGCCTTAAGCCATTTTGCCACAACTTCGGAAGTATGCTTGGGTCATTGTCCATTTGGAAGACCATTTGCGACCAAGCTTTAACTTCCTGACTGATGTCTTTAGATGTTGCTTCAATATATCCACGTAGTTTTCCATTCCTCATGATGCCATCTATTTTGTGAAGTGCACCAGTCCCTCCTGCAGCAAAGCACCCCAACAACATGATGTTGCCACCCCGTGCTTCACGATTGGGATGGTATTCTTTGGCTTGCAGCCTCCCCTTTTCCTCCAAACATAACAATGGTCATTATGGCAAAACAGTCTCCTGGCCAAACAGTTTCATCAGACAGAGGACATTTTTCCAAAGAGTACAATCTTTGTCCCCATGTGCAGTTGCAAACCGTAGTCTGGCTTTTTTATGGCGGTTTTGAAGCAGTGGCTTCTTCCTTGCTGAGCGGCCTTTCCGGTTATGTCGATATAGGACTCTTTTACTGTGGAAATAGATACTTTGTAACTGTTTTCTTCCAGCATCTTCACAAGATCCTTTGCTGTTGTTCTGGGATTGATTTGCACTTTTTGCACCAAAGTACGTTCATCTCTAGGAGACAGAACGCGTCTCCTTCCTGAGCGGTATGACGGCTGCATGGTCCCATGGTGTTTATACTTGCGTACTATTGTTTTAAAGATGCACTTGGTACCTTCTGGCATTTGGAAATTGTTCCCAAGATGAACCAGACTTGTGGAGATCTTCAATGTTTTTTCTGGGGTCTTAGCTGATTTCTTTAGATTTTCCTATGATGTCAAGCAAAAGAGGCACTGCGTTTGAAGGTAGGCCTTGAAATACATCCACAGGTACACCTCCAATTGACTCAAATGATGTCAGTTAGCCTATCAGAAGCTATCATCTTCCTAGCTGTTTAAAGGCACAATCAACTTAGTGTATGTAAACTTCTGACCCACTGGAATTGTGATACAGTGAATTATAAGTGAAATAATCTGTCTGTAAACAATTGTTGGAAAAATGACTTGTGTCATGCACAAAGTAGATGTCCTAAGCGACTTGCCAAAAACTATAGTTTGTTAACTTCTTGCAACTATAGGGGGTGCTGTTCCGCATTAGCATATTTGGGTCTCCAAATTAAACTGCCTCGTGCTAATTCTTGATCGTACAATATGCATATTATTGTTATTATTGGATAGAAAACACCTTCTAGTTTCTATAGAAGTTGGAATTTTGTCTCTGAGTGGTACAGAACAATTTCTACAGCACTTTTCATGACAGGGTTCAGATTTCAGAAATTTTTACCCCTGATCTGGGGTCTGTTTTTAAGGCGACAGTGAATGCTATGAAGAAACCGACACTGCCTACGTCTTCCTCTGGGTGTCTGTACGTCATCACGTTTTGAATGAAATCTATTGCCAATCCCAGCCATTATAAAACCACAAAATGTTTAGGGACCGCCCTTTCTCGTCGTGCGCCTGAAGCGTGAAGGCCATCGGACTTGCTCGTTCCAAATCGTTGTCTAACCAGCAATATTTCTCCGGTCATGTTTTCAGTCGTTATAGTTGTTAAAAACATCATATGTAGTTATTTGAACCGTTTTATAGCAATTTATATCCGTTTAGTGCGATTTTGAGGAATTTCTTTGTTGTGCACTCTGAAAGTTTGGACACGTTTTGGGGTCCCGTTCGATCGTTAGTGGATATTTCGAAGGACAGAGGACATCTATCGACCAAAAGACGTTTATAACATAGAAGGATACATTGCCCAAGAATCTGATGGAAGAACAGCTCAAAGTAAGCAATATTTAATATGATAAATCGTGTTTCTGTCGAAATATTTAAACGCATATTTCGCCATTTTGTTTGGTATAGCTTCACTTGGCCAACCCTGTATTGA
>NC_036871.1:15608102-15613842 GCF_002910315.2 Salvelinus sp. IW2-2015
AAATGATTTATATGGTATGTCATGTGAGTGCCCTGTGCAGGTTAGAATGGAACTTTTGAACCCTGTTTCTATTTGATTAGGACAATGAGACGGCATTCCTGAACCTACATGACGTCATATATTGTATATAAGTCCTGTGTTTATATAAAATGGGAGCTTGCTCCGAGAATAAAGCACTATTATCTACTTTTAATTATGACTGTATCCTGTCTATTTTATGTTAATTAAGTATCTTCAAATTCTTATAAATCAGACAATTGACCATTTTAATTAATTAGTATAATTGTAGGAATCTTTATTTAATTCGCACTAACAAGAGCCGTGAGCGTCAGCCAGAAAATGTGCCAGTTTGTGCAAGACTGCGCAAATGTCTGCATACTTGATGTGTGGGAAAAATGGGGAAGAGCTCTCCTGGAAGAGAGAAGTTTGCTCAGTAAAGTCTCAAACATAAATGTTCCGCAATACTGAAATGGGCTACTTCTATATGAATTAATGAGGAGGTGGAACACACCCCAATTCAAACTGTTGTTAGAAAATACAACTTGTTCAAAAAGAATTAGAAATCGACAAGTTGAAACATAGCCTATGGATAATTAGCAGACAGCGCATGTTACTGTAACTGTCCTGTTGCGTTATAATCACATTTTGGAACAGTGAGTGCATTCTGACATCACGTGCATAAAATAACTCACACTGGGGTGACCATTAGAGATATTTGGAACTCACATGTGAAACGGTTAAAACATACAATCTACCTAAAATTAAGCCACTCAACATTATCAAAGCAACCCACTGTCACAGCCGTCGTCGGAAGGAGACCAAGGTGCAGCGTGGTGAGCGTACATTTTATTTTTATTTTAATGTCGCCAAAGAAACAACCGTGAAGCTTAACATGGCTATGGTGCCACTAACAAAGATAACTACCCACAAACACCAAAGGAAAAAAGGCTGCCTAAGTATGATTCCCAATCAGAGACAACGATAGACAGCTGTCCCTGATTGAGAACCATACCCGGCCAAAACATAGAAACACTAACATAGAATGCCCACCCAAATCACACCCTGACCAAACCAAAAAGAGACATAAAAAAGGCTCTCTAAGGTCAGGGCGTGACACCCACAGGAGCAACTAGGGTCAAGCGCACCGCCCAATTGCACATCAACAGATCACCCACCAAGTCAAATAGGGGACCCAAATCAGTGACCTTTGGGCCACCGGCTTCCAGCCGCCATGTCCACCAACCATCCAAGATCCCCCCACAAATGGTCTATTGATTCTGTATCCTCACAACAAAATCTGCAGAACTGCGATGATTGCATTCCCCAAAAATACAACATTTTGTTGGGAGCAAGAATTCTGTACAAGACTTTTAGCTGAAAAGCACGAAGTCTTGACTCTTGCGTCATTTTATACAGTTGAAGWCAGAAGTTTACATACACCTTAGCCAAATGATTTTAAACTCAGTTTTTCACAATTCCTGACATTTAATCCTAGTCTTAGGTCAGTTAAGATCCCCACTTTATTTTAAGAATGTGACATTACATAATAAAAGAGAGATTTATTTATTTCAGCTTTTATTTCTTTCATCACATTCCCAGTGGGTCAGAAGTTTACATACACTCAATTTGTATTTGGTAGCATTGCCTTTAAATTGTTTAACTGGGTGAAACATTTTGGGTAGCCTTCCACAAACTTTCCACAATAAGTTGGGTGAATTTTGGCCCATTCCTCCTGACAGACCTGGTGTAACTGAGTCAGGTTTGTAGGCCTCCTTGCACGCACACACTTTTTCAGTTCTGCCCACAAATNTCCTTCAGGGTTATCTTTGGTCTCTTTGTTGCCTCTTTGATTAATGCCCTCCTTGCCTGGTCTGTGAGTTTTGGTGGGCGGCCCTCTCTTGGCAGGTGTGTTGTGGTGCCATATTCTTTCCAATTTTTAATAACGGATTTAATGGTGCTCCATGGGATGTTCAAAGTTTTGGATATTTTTTTATAACCCAACCCTGATCTGTTCTTCTCTACAACTTTGTCCCTGACCTGTTTGGGAGCTCCTTGGTTTTCATATTGCCGCTTGCTTGGTGGTGCCCCTTGCTAAGTGGTGTTGCAGACTCTGGGGCCTTTCAGAACAGGTTTATATATACTGAGATCATGTGACACTTAGATTGCACATAGGTTGACTTTATTTAACTAATTATGTGACTTCTGAAGGTAATTGGTTGCACCAGATCTTATTTAGGGGCTTCATAGCAAAGGGGGTGAATGCATATGCACGCCTCACTTTTCCATTTTATATTTTTTGAAACAAGTGATTTTTTTTTTTTTACTTCACCAATTTGGACTATTTGTGTATGTCCATTACATGAAATCCAAATAAAAATCTATTTAAATTACAGGTTGTAATGCAAAAAATAGCAAAAATGCCAAGGGGGATGAATACTTATGCAAGGCACTCTAGTTAGCAAATAGCTTAGCGTTAGCTCATTTTAGTCAGTATAACCTTCAGAAAGTATTTTATCATTACAATCTATGCAATAATCGGAATGCATTGCTTGTCACCAGTAATAGACAACGTGAATAAAACTGTAAATACATTATGCTCCATACATACATACTTTATGCTACAGTAGAATTGACAACACGATTTACAGAAAATAAGGAACTTACTTTGATAGAAACGCACACGTCCAAAGTTTTTATTTGTAAGGAAAACAACAATAGAGGCAATGCGAGCGTGACCCCTCATGTGCATAGCACTTGAGAACATACTGTGGTGGAGATTGCACTTGCTGAAAGGTGGTATGTTTGACACCCTCTCCTCTTTTCCCTTTTTTAATGGCGTCAACCGAGGCTCTGCATCTGTCCTGTCGTGCTACTAGACCTTAGTGCTGCCTTTGACACCATCGATCACCACATTCTTTTGGAGAGACTGGAAACCCAAATTGGTCTACCGGACAAGTTCTGGCCTGGTTTGATCTTACCTGTCGGAAAGATATCAGTTTGTCTCTGTGAATGGTCTGTCCTCTGACAAATCAACTGACATTTCGGTGTTCCTCAAGGTTCCGTTTTAGGACCACTATTGTTTTCACTATATATTTTACCTCTTGGGGATGTTATTCGAAAACATAATGTTAACTTTCACTGCTATGCGGATGAACACAGCTGTACATTTCAATGAAACATGGTGAAGCCCCAAAATTGCCCTCGCTAGAAGCCTGTGTTTCAGACATAAGGAAGTGGATGGCTGAAAACTTTCTACTTTTAAACTCGGACAACAGAGATGCTTGTTCTAGGTCCCAAGAACAAAGAGATCTTCTGTTCTTTAAATCTGAAATTCATCTTGATGGTTGTAAAGTCGTCTCAAATAAAACTGTGAAGGACCTCGGCGTTACTCTTGACCCTGATCTCTCTTTTGACGAACATATCAAGACTGTTTCAAGGACAGCTTTCCATCTACGTTAACATTAGCAAATTAACGTACATGCAAATCAGAAATTTTCTGTCCAAAAAAGATGCAGAAAAATTAATCCATGCATTTGTTTACTTAGGTTAGACATACTGCAATGCTCTACTTTTAAAGCACTAAATAAACTTCAGTTAGTGCTAAATACGGCTGCTAGAATCCTGACTAGAACCAAGAAATTTGATCATATTACTCCAGTGCTAGCTTCCCTACACTGGCTTCCTGTTAAGGCAAGGGCTGATTTAAGGTTTTACTGTTAACCTATGGTTACATGGGCTTGCTCCTACCTATCTTTCCGAGTTGGTCCTGCCGTACATACCAATACGTACGCTACGGTCACAAGACGCAGGCCTCCTAATTGTCCCTAGATTTCTAAGCAAACAGTGGGAGGCAGGGCTTTCTCCTATAGATCTCCATTTTTATGGAACAGTCTGCCTACCCATGTGAGAGACGCAGACTCGGTCTCAACCTTTAAGTCTTTACTGAAGACTTATCTCTTCAGTAGGTCATATGATTGAGTGTAGTCTGGCCCAGGAGGTGTAAGGTGAGAGAACGGAAAGGCTCTGGACAACGAACCGCCCTGCTGTCTCTGCCAGCCGGTTCCCCTCTCTCCACTGGGATTCTCTGCCTCTAACCTGTTACAGGGGCTGAGTCACTGGCTTGCTGGTGCTCTTTCATGCCGTCCCTAGAGGGGTGCGTCACTTGAGTGGGTTGAGTTACTGACGTGATCTTCTCTGTCTGGGTTGGCGCCCCCCCTTGGTTTGTGCTGTGGTGGAGCTGACTTTGTGGCTATATCTCGGCCTTGTCTCAGGATTGTGTAAGTTGGTGGTGAGGATTTCCCTCTAGTGGTGCGGGGCGTTGTGCTTGGCAAAGTGGTGGGGTTATATCCTTCCTATTTGGCCCTGTCCGGGGTTTCTTCGGATGGGGCCACAGTGTCTCCTGACCGCTCCTGTCTCAGCCTCCAGTATTTATGCTGCAGTAGTTTGTGTCGGGGGGCTAGGGTCAGTTGGTTACCTGGAGTACTTCTCCTGTCTTATCCAGTGTCCTGTGTGAATTTAAGTATGCTCTCTCTAATTCTCTCGTTCTCTCTTTCTCTCTGAGAACCTGAGCCTAGGACCATACGTCAGGACTACCGGCATGATGACACCTTGCTGTCCCCGTTCCGCCTGGCCTTGCTGCTATTCCAGTTTCAACTGTTCTGCCTGCGGTTACGGAACCCCTACCTGTCCCAGACCTGCTGTTTTCAACTCTTAATGATCGGCTATGAAAAGCCAACTGAGATTTTTCCTGATTATTATTTGACCATGCTTGTCATTTATGAACATTTTGAAAATCTTGGCTCTCTCTAATTTTCTCCTTTCTCTTTCTTTCTCTCGGAGGACCTGAGCCCTAGGACCATACGTCGGGACTACCGGCCGTGGTGACTCCTTGCTGTCCCCAGTCCGCCTGGCCTTGCTGCTATTCCAGTTTCAACTGTTCTGCCTGCGGTTATGGAACCCCTACCTGTCCCAGACCTGCTGTTTTCAACTCTTAATGATCGGCTATGAAAAGCCAACTGACATTATTCCTGATTATTATTTGACCATGCTTGTCATTTATGGAAATTTAGAAAATCTTGGCTCTCTCTAATTTTCTCTTTCTCTCGGAGGACCTGGGCCCTAGGACCATGCGTCGGGACTGCCGCCGTGGTGACTCCTTGCTGTCCCCAGTCCCCCTGGCCTTGCTGCTATTCCAGTTTCAGCTGTTCTGCCTGCGGTTATGGAACCGCCACCTGTCCCAGACCTGTTGTTTTTCAACTCTTGATGATCGGCTATGAAAAGCCAACTGAAAATTATTCATGATTATTATTTGACCATGCTTGTCACTTATGAACATTTTTGAACATCTTGGCATAGTTCTGTTATAATCTCCACCCGGCACAGCCAGAAGAGGACTGGCCACCCCTCATAGCCTGGTTCCTCTCTAGGTTTCTTCCTAGGTTTTGGCCTTTCTAGGAGTTTTTTCCTAGCCACCGTGCTTCTACACCTGCATTACTAGCTGTTTGGGGTTTTAGGCTGGGTGTCTGTACAGCACTTCGAGATATTAGCTGATGTACGAAGGGCTATATATAAATAAAATTGATTGATTGATTGATTGTTCTTCGGCTTGTAAGCCTCCCCCTTTTTCCTCCAACATAACGATGGTCATTATGGCCAAACAGTTCTAGTTTTTGTTTCATAAGACCAGAGGACATTTCTCCAAAAAGTACAATCTTTGTCCCCGCCATTAGTGCAGTGTTGA
>NC_036871.1:15613867-15625276 GCF_002910315.2 Salvelinus sp. IW2-2015
TGCAGTTGAAAACTGTAGTCTGGCTTTTTTATGGCGGTTTTGGAGCAGTGGCTTCTTCCTTGCTGAGCGGCCTTTCAGGTTATGTCGATATAGGACTCGTTTTACTGTGAATATAGATACTTTTGTACCTGTTTCCTCCAGCATCTTCACAAGGTCCTTTGCTGTTGTTCTAGGATTGATTTGCAGTTTTCACACCAAAGTACGTTCATCTCTAGGAGACCGAACACGTCACCTTCCTGAGCGGTATTATGGCTTCGTGGTCCCATGGTGTTTATACTTGCATACTATTGTTTGTACAGATGAGCGTGGTACCTTCAGGCGTTTGGAAATTGTTCCCAAGGATGAACCAGACTTGTGGAGGTCTACAATTTGTCTTTTGAGGTCTTGGCTGATTTCTTTTGATTCTCCCATGATGTCCAGCAAAGAGGCACTGCGTTTGAAGGTAGGCCTTGAAATACATCCACAGATACACCTCCAATTGATTCAAATGATGTCAATTAGCCTATCAGAAGCTTCTAAAGCCATGACATCAATTTTGGGAATTTTCCAAGCTGTTTAAAGACACAGTCAACTTAGTGTATGTAAACTTCTGACCCACTGGAATTGTGATGCAGTGAATTATAAGTGAAATAATCTGTCTGTAAAAAACTGTTGGAAAATGTATGTGTGTCYTGCACAAAGTAGATGTCCTAACTGTCTTGCCAAAACTATAGTGTGTTAAGAAATTTGTGGAGTGGTTGAAAAACGAGTTTTAATGACTCCAACCTAAGTCTATGTAAACTTCTGACTTCAACTGTATATCAACTCATACACCCTGTACCGTGGAATCGTTACATAAAAAATCTCTTCCCAGCTATTTGCAATCTGTATGGCACAGCTGTCAAGTGGTCCTGAAATAAAACTGGTATACTTTCCAATTTTTGCTATTTGTGTTCCTCCGCCATTTTTGATCCTTTATATTGGGCAGACAGACCAGTTCCCTACCACCTGCCTCCTCTTTTTGGGAGGTAATGCTGTAATGAATTGATTGTAATCTTGGATTGAGACCTTTCCATACAATTACGATAACTCCCTGAAAGACATAACTCTACCATTCCAATTGACAATATAAATGAATAACAAAATACGCTTTTCAAACATCTTTTCCATAAATACAGGTATTTTATCAACCAGCACATTTGAGTTCAACCATWATATTTGTTCTATCTTTTCAGGGGAATGACAATGAAATTGTAAGCAGGTCTGCAATGCTTGTTTGAAAAAGAAAGCAAGCAAGGTTTTGAACAAGGTTTCATTTTCAATTAATCGAAAATGAGACATGGCAATCTGCACATAGGCAAAAAGGCAGTTTTAAACAATGGATGGGCTTTTCTTAGTAATCTACTTGACAACCATTTTGGTTTCAAGAAAAACTTTTGTATAAGTGAAGCTTTTAGAGAGGTTTAGCGCTTTTATATTTAATAATCTCAACACACTCAGTTCATATTCATTATATAGATAGGCATGCTTTATCCTGTCTGGTTTAGCATCCCAGATAAAGTGAATTATTTTTTGTTCATATAATTTAAAAAACGAATCATAAGTAGGCAGCTCATAAGTGAGTAAACTGAGATATGACTAAGGAGGTAATCAGTGTAACCTTCCCATAAATAGACGGGTATTTACCTCGTGCGTGGTTGCAGGATCTTGTCTATTTTTACAAATGTTCTATTGAAATTGTGGAGAGCTCATTTATATTTTTGGTGATAAGAATACCAAGTATGTCTACTTCACCATCAGCKCATTTTATAGGTAAACTGRAAGGTAATGTAAAAGTTGTGTTTTTTAAAGATCCAATATCTAATATGGTACACATCATAATTCGGTTTTAGCTAGATCTTCAGTGAGATTGCAGGGATCTAGCTTGCGGATGTAATATAAAACTTGAGTCATCGGCATACATGGACACCTTTGTTTTTAAGCCTTGGATTTCTAATCCTTTAACGTTGTTATTTGATCGGATTTTAATAGCTAGCATAACGAATAGATATGGTGACAGCGGACACCCTTGTTGAACTTTTCTTGAAAGTTCAAAACGCTCAGAGAAGTAGCTGCTATTCACGATTTTACACCTGGGGTGGCTATACATTACTTTTACCCATTGAATAAGAGACTCACTGAAATGGAAAAAATCCTGGCATTTACTGTATATATAAGATCCAGTCTTAATTTAAACCCTTTTCAAAATGTCATCAGCAAACTTGATATTGGTGTTGGAGTTGTGTGTGGGTGAACAGGGAGTAGAGGAGGGGACTAATCCCACACCCTGTGGGGCACCCGTGTTGAGAGTGAGTGTGGCGGAGGTGATGTTGCCTGCCCTCACCTAACCTGGGGTCGGTCAGGAAGTCCAGGATCCAGGTGCAGAGGGAAGTGTTCAGTCCCAGGGTCCTAAGCTTGGAGTGGTCAATGGTGTTGAATGCTGAGCTATAGTCAACGAACAGAAACGACCATGAATATGCCTGCCAGCTGTTCTGTGCATACTCTGAGACGTGCCCTGGAATACCGTCCTGGAATACTGTCCCGTGGCGTTGCCGGTGTTGACATAAATCTTTAGCAAAGCATTTACAGTAGTACATCATATACATCAAATAGTTTAAATGAAAATAAAGTCTATTAGTGCACCATTCTCTACTATCTGTTCTGAGGTGAATAGAGGACTCCCTCTAATGGAATGCATTTCAGAGAATATCCTTTCAAACAGGTCACCAGCTGAAGCAAAATGGTCAATAGAATGGAGGAATAAAGTGACCGTTTTTCCTTTTGTCTTAATCTCGCCAGGACTCCCCCTATCTTGCCTCTGTAACGTTGGCATTTCCTCTTGGATAACCCATAAATTGGGTCGAAATAATAGAAAGAGCCCAGGGCAGATGAGTCGAAGTTGAAGCCGGAATTGAGGTAAGTAACTGCCGATCTGATGTTCAAAAGTTCTTGTTGGTTGTAAGAAATGATACCGGATACATTTAGTTAAAATAAAGTAAAAATGAACAGCAAAAGAATCACAAAATAGCTAAGTTGGTTTGGCCCTTGCAAAATGGTGATCATACAGTACAGCGCCATCTCGTTGTGTTGTTGGGAGGTTTTACCTCTTTACCTTTGGCCAAAGTGGTATCCGTAAATCATCATCTGATCTTTGTACATATTTTCCTCTATTTCTCTGGAGTGATGACCTTGCATTTAATATTTCTCCTTGGCCTCCACTAAGTATGAGAAACAGGAGCGGGCCAGATGGGGGCTGAATGTATTAAGTTTCATTTATGGATGTGAGCAAAGCGAGAGGGTTTTTCTTTTGGCCTTGACTAGAGGTCTCCAATGATGATAAACTTTGAGAAATTACCAGAAGAGGCATTTGCCGTATGCACTGGAAATTAATTAGATAGTTATTTATCCTGGACTTCTGCCACAGTGTGTCTGAGAGAGTCATTTTAATTTCTCCTGACCTCCAGTTTGGAAAGGATAACAAAAACTCATTCCACCGTCAAATGTAAGGCACACAAATACACACTTTAATGAGACACAGAACAGGTTGGAACATGGACCTGAGGGGAGAAGGGAACCAAACGGGGAGTACCCAGTCTGCTCAGAAATATGGCCATGATACAGAACTCCTCTATATGCACATGTATAAGTACAAAGGACCATATCTACAAAGTGCATACTGTAGCTTTATAGCCGCAGATCTATACTACATCCTTAAAATTGTCCACAATACAACTCATTCACGTTTTCAAACCCATTTTCAATCAGTTTATTTTTGGTTTGGGACTGTTGTGACAGTGTGTGCACTTAAGCGAATCATGATAATGTTTTTGAATGGGGATAGGTGAACTGCACAGCGTTTAGTAAATACTTTCACACTTTGTGGATGTGCACTAAGAAGTAGTCAACCGTACTTATCCTCAGAAAACCTCCACTGTGAATATTCCATCTCTGTGTGAATGGCCATGCCATCACGCTGCTGTTCACCTAACACCTTTTTTGCACTATTGGTTAGTGTGTAAGTAAGCATTTCACTGTAAGGTGAACCTGTTGTATTCGGCGCACGTGACAAATTAACTTTGATTTGATTTTGATTTGCTAGCCTAAACAGAACTTGTCTCCCTACATTCAMGCCAGGCTGCTCCTACTGAATGATAAAACACCTCAGGTGGTACTTCTGTCGCCTCTTCTCTAGGTGATTTTAACTAATATTTTAGGACCGACTGAATAATGCAAGGCCTTTATGTAGGTGAATGCAGGAGGAAGTTGAGGAGGTGTGAATGTGTGTGTGCATGCGAGTGACTGCGAATGTAAATACACAACATGACCAAAACTATGTGGACACCTGCTCATTGAACATCTCATTCCAAAGTCATGGGCATTAATATGGAGTTGGTTCCCCCTWTGCTGCTATAACAGCCTCCACTCTTCTGGGAAGGCTTTCCATTAGATGTTGGAACATTTCTGTAGGTATTTGCTTCCATTCAGCTACAAGAGCATTAGTGAGGTCAGCTCSCTTTGTGCACAGGGGCATTGTCATACTGAAACAGGAAAGGGCCTTCCCCAAACTGTTGCTCCTAGACAGCTCTTGCAGGGCAGAAATTTGATGAACTGACTTGTTGGAAAGGTTGCATCCTATGACGATGCCACGTTGAAAGTCACTGAGCTCTTCAGTAAGGCCATTCTACTTCCAATGTTTATCTATGGAGATTGCATGGCTGTGTGCTCAATTTTATAGACCTGTCAGCAACGGGTGTGGCTGAAATAGCCAAATCCACTAATTTGAAGGGTTGTCCACACAGTTTTGTATATATAGTGTATGTGTGTGTGTGTGTGTGTGTGTGTGTGTGTGTGTGTGTGTGTGTGTGTGTGTGTGTGTGTGTGTATGTGTGTGCTACTGTTGCACGGTAAACCGAAACTTCAGTACTTTTTTGGTACTAGAACATGAAAGAACAGTTCTGTACTAGAAATTTTGTTACTTTCAGTACCTCTGTCAAATGTGTCTCACATCGTCTACTGATTGAAAGAGGATTAAGACTGTCTATCAGCACAGCCGATAACCCCTTATAGCGCAGAGCACCGTGCCTGCTCCACTTACGCATTGCTAGCTTTAGCCTGTACTGAGGAACCACTGCACTCAGTGGGAGTCTGGGCTGCATCACCACTTACGCTGCACAGAAGTTAACACACGTGAATAATACAAAGGCAGTATTGAGTAGCTTGGATGAATAAGGTGCCCAGAGTAAACTGCCTGCTACTCAGTCCCAGAAGCTAAGATATGCATAGTATTAGTATATTTGGATAGAAAACACTCTGAAGTTTCTAAAACTGTTTGAATGATGTCTGTGAGTATAACAGAACTCATATGGCAGGCAAACACCTGAGAAAAAATACAACCAGGAAGTTGGAAATCTGAGGTTTGTAGTTTTTCAACTCATCGCCTATCAAATATACAGTGGGAAATTGGTCATGTTGTACTTCTTAAGGCTTCCACTAGATGTCAACAGTCTTTAGAACCGTGTTTGATACTTCTACTGTGAATTAGTGGGGCATGATGGCTCTTTGAGTCAGGGGTCTTTCAGAGTGCCATGAGCTGACCATGCGCGTTCACGTGAGAGTTAGCTTGCGTTCCATTGCATTGCTGAAGACAAAGGAATTCTCCGGTTGAAACATTATTGAAGATTTATGATAAAAACATCCTAAAGATTGATTCTATACATCGTTTGACATGTTTCTACGGACTGTAACGGAACTTTTGGACTTTTCGTCTGCTCGCGCGTCATGAATTTGGATTACTGGGCTAAACACGCGAACCAAAAGGAGGTATTTGGACATAAATTATGTACTTTATCGAACAAATCAAACAGTTATTGTGGAACTGGGATTCCTGGGAGTGCATTCTGATGAAGATCATCAAAGGTAAGTGAATATTTATAACGCTATTTCTGACTTCTGTTGACTCCAACATGGTTTTGTTATCTGAGCGCTATACTCAGATTATTGCATGGTTTGCTTTTTCCTTATAGTTTAAAAAAAAATCTGACACAGCGGTTGCATTAAGGAGAAGTATATCTCTAATTCTGTGCATAACACTTGTATCTTATATTAAAGTTTATGATGACTATTTCTYTAAATTGATGTGGCTCTGCAAAATCACCGGATGTTTTGGAAGCAAAACATTACTGAACGTAACGCGCCAATGTAAACTGAGATTTTTGGATATAAATATGCACTTTATCGAAKAAAACATACATGTATTGTGTAACATGAAGTTCTATGAGTGTCATCTGATGAAGATCATCAAAGGTTTGTGATTAATTTTATCTCTATTTCTGCTTTTTGTGACTCCTCTCTTTGGCTGGAAAAATGGCTGTGTTTTTCTGTGACTAGGTACTGACCTAACATAATCGTTTGGTGTGCTTTCGTCGTAAAGCCTTTTTGAAATCGGACACTGTGGTGTGATTAACAAGTTTATCTTTAAAATGGTGTGAAATARTTGTATTTTTGAGGAATTTTWATTATGAGATTTCTGTTTTTTGAATTTGGCGCCCTGCACTTTCACTGGCTGTTGTCAAATCGATCCCGTTAATGGGATCTTAGACGATCTAAGCCATAAGAGGTTTTAAAGGAAAAGGAAAGTGGAGAGAAAGGGGGAGAAATGGAAGATAAAAGCAGGAGTGAAGGGAAGAAGACACATTCTTATAATCTGTAACATCTGGTTGGGTCAAACTTGTTGATCTGTGGATTGAGTTAGGTTTTATAGTGCACTAACAGTCTGTTGTAGTGATATGCATTATACGTTAAGCAGTGAGATGCATTTCACATTAAGTCAGATATCAGTGTTGACATATGCCTGCAAATATTTATCATGGGCACAGACGTTCAGTTAACAAATACTTAATACACTATACAGAGACTAAAAATACACACTCGAGCACAACACACACACACACACAGGATGATCTATAGGTCCAGGCAGTGCCTATGAAGGCCGAGGGCCGCCCTCCATCCACTGTCATCCTCCATTATGGTTTCATTAGGCCAGTGAGATGCTCTGTCTGGTCTGCTCTAGGATGGATGGGTTGAGAGTCATCCCTTCGTTCCAGCCTAATGTTCAGGGCCAGGGAAAGCAATGGAAAGAGTCATTCATCCCCCTCTATTTTTTCTTTCGCTCAGTGCATCTCTCTTTCTCGTTCTCATTTCTATTGTTTATTTCTGTTTTTATAAGAAAACAATTCATTAAAATGTATTCAGTTCCTGTATGTGGTGATTGTATATTGGTGTGTTTTTCTCTATTTGAATGTTCTCCCAGTAAGCACTCAGGTACTACCTGTAATTGAAAAATATAATTTCCATTTAAGGTAACTGGATGAGTTGGAAATGTATGCACACTTGAGAAAACATTGACAGAGCATTAGTATGACCATCTCATTCCAAAATTGAACATCTCATTCCAAAATCATGGGCATTAATATGGAGTTGGTCCCCCCTTTGCTGCTATAACGAGCCTCCACTCCACTCTTCTGGGAAGGCTTTTCACTAGATGTTGGAACATGGCTGGGGGGACTTGCTTCCATTCAGCCACAAGAGCATTAGTGAGGTCGGGCACGGATGTTGGGTGATTAGGCCTGGCTCGCAGTCGGCATTCCAATTCATCCCAAAAGTGTTCGATGGGYTTAAGGTCAGGGCTCTGTGCAGGCCAGTCAAGTTCTTCCACACCAATCTTGACAAACCATTTCTGTATGGACTTGTGGACTGTTGCCACAAAGTTGGAAGCACAGAATTGTCTAGAATCTTCYCTGMAACTAAGGGGCCAAGCCCGAATCATGAAAAACAGCCCCAGACCATTATTCCTCCTCCACCAAACTTTACAGTTGGCACAATGCATTGGGGAAGGTAGCGTTTTCCTGGCATCCACCAAAAACAGATTTGTCTGCTGGACTGCCTGATCGTGAAGTGTGATTCATCACTCCAGTGAACGTGTTTCCACTGCTCCAGAGTCCAATGGCGGCAAGCTTTACACCACTCCAGCCGATGCTTGTCATTGRGCATGGTGATCTTAGGCTTGTGTGCAGCTGCTCGACCATGGATACCCATTTCATGAAGCTCCCGAGGAACAGTTCTTGTGCTGACATTGTTTCCAGAGGCAGTTGTGAGTGGGGCAACTGAGGACAGACGATATTTATGCGCTTCAGCACTCGGAGGACCCGTTCTATGAGCTTATATGGCCTACCTCTTCACGACTGAGCTGTTGTTGATCCTAGAATTGGGCAGAAAATTGACAAACTCACTTATTGGAAAGGTGGCATCCTATGAAGGTGCCACGTTGAAAGTCACTGAGCACTTCAGTAATGCCATTCTACTGCCAATGTTTGTCTATGGAGATATACACCTGTCAGCAACYGGTGTGGCTGAAATAGCCGAATCCACTAATTTGAAGGGGTGTTCACATCATTTTGTATATACAGTATAGAGTATCTCTTCTTGAAGAAGAAATTGTGTTTGAGAGCAGACCCACATAAAAGATTGACGAGTTTGGCCTGCTCCGGCCCTTGAAGATCAAATGTGCCACTGCTAATCAACCCTAGGTTACACGCTGGGAAGGGAGACCGTCTCGGTCATCCCAATGTTTAATTATTGACATTCCCATTGCTGGAAATGTATTTCGTCAACTCAGCAAGTGAAACACTTTTGTTTGACTAAACACCATCAGTTTCAGCAACGCCAGTATGCAGTATGGGTATGGTAATGATTTGCTGGAGGTGAAAGAAGCCTGCAGTCCCTGGCCAGCTCAAGTGTAATTTCCTGTAGATCACACTCCCACACACGAGAGAGTGTGTCTAATAGCAGCTTTGTAGTGCTAAATCACACTCATAACCCAAAGGGAATACTGAAATACTGTGTAAAGCTGCAATATACACTTTTGGGTCTACTTGCTAATGTTCTTAATGTTGTTTTGGAGGAATTATGAATTTAGCTTTCGAGATACAGTAGGGAACCTCATCTTAATCATTGAACATCACTGAAAAAAACYAATGATGGAGAGAGGTTTCCTGTAGGTACGGTGTGATTCTAAGACTGTTCTAATAATATGGACATTGAATTACTATAGTTGCATATAATGATCATATTGCATTTTCTTCACAAAAAAAACGAACCACCATTTTGATATGTCATTTTGAATTAGGGTTGTTGTTAATTATACACATCAATTATATGATAAATACAAAAATCCCCTCAGACACAGCAGTTGGACAAACCATTATCTCGCAGCATGATGAGAACCCTCAACAAAGAATCTCATTGGGAATATTTTGTAGAAAGACTTCAAAGTATCTCGGTGCGACAACAGCCCTCAGAGTTATACAAAGTTACRCACTGACAGGGTCTGTCTGGCAGCTGTCTTTTTTGTGGACAAATACCCCACAAAAAGAAATAAAAAAGAACAACCTGGTCATTAAACATCATTATTAAGAGAAGCAGCTGGTCTTCACATTAAAAGATACTCTTCCTCTAAAGAAAGGCATGTTTGCCTTGTGCTGATGCAAGACTTTTGTTTGGAGGACTCGTTACCCCCTGTCTGTGTTCACTTATGAAGGTTACGGCACACTTTTTCCGGAACTATGTATTTTGTGTCTGGTCGCATTCCTTATTCATGCTGCTTACTGTGCTCATCAAAGCACACCAAGCATCCAACATTCTTATGTTGAATGCATGTAAAAGACCACCAAGGTAGCATTTGTAAACATGTTTTTTCCGCGATGTTTCCATTGGTTGTGGCTAAGACCACAGTGATTGAAAGTCAACAGCAAAAAAATTAACTAAACAGCATATCTACATCTACAGCGGTTGAGATTCAAACTAGTGTTATTCAATGGCAAATGCAGCTTTGAGTCAATATGCAATGGAACGTCGTCAGGATGTCAGACTTGAATGCAGTTGCAGCTGAAAGGAATTCCAACAAGTAGATAGCTTGGGAGGTGTGTCATCTATAWCATGCTTTAGGGTAACTTGGGGGAACCCCCCTCCCCCCCTCTCTTTTTGATATGMAATAAAATGTAATAAAATCAGAAACTTTAGAAAGGGGGCGTTTTAACTCACTATTGGGGCAAAATGCCCCCCTCTATAGGGAAAAATGTCTAGGTATARATATTTTAATCAAATAAATCAAATAATCTCAACAAAATGAAACTTCACATCTCACTATTAATAAATCTTCTCAGGGATAGCCCTTTTTTTCTTATTTTTTTTGCCTAAAATTACATACCCATATCTAACTGCCYGTAGCTCAGGCCCRGAAGCAAGGATATGCATATTCTTGGTACCATTTTAAAGGAAACACTTTGACGGTTGTGTAAATGTGAATTGAATGTAGGAGAATATAACACAATAGATCTGGTAGAAGAAAATACAAAGGAAAAAAAACTGTTTTGTTTCTACCACCATCTTTAAAATGCAATAGAAAGGTCCCACGTCTAGCKATCAATCTGGTTGTAATTCCGATGGTGTCCACAAGATGGCAGCAGTGCAAGTTTCAAACAGATAACTTGAAGTATGAGCAAACTACATGACATTTAGTGTGAAGTCACCCASGTACATTTGGGCAAATCGTTACATTTTTCTGCAAGAATATCGTCAAACCTGTATACTTGGACTTTGATTTAGCTTTTTCAGTATTAGTAGCCATATTATAAGTTCAACATTTGCAAAACAACCAGTTTTCATAACTTCATAACTRTCCATATTCTTATCATTTTTATCCAAAAGGAAAAGTCGCACAAGGTTAGCAGCTACATTTTGCAACAGATACGGGGTTTCTGGATACTCCCATAAAGCACAGCCATTTCTATCTAGCTAGCTTTGTTTGACCCCGATTGGTGCTTATTTGAAAAAGTTACAGTCGATCAAGTGAAGACCACCCGCGTCATCGGCGTGCCATGAAGGCGTCACACTCTGACCAAATTTGGTGTCCTATAGGATAMACTACACCTCTAATGATATAGTGAAGTCTGGTTACGTTCTAAGATCTCTGATGAATAACTGGTTGAAACAACATTTAGGGTTAGATTTTCACAGATTACTTTCTTTGCAAATTGAACGAGTGGAAATACAAAATTGATTGTGCATACTATATGGACCTTTTTAGGATATGAAAAATGATTTTATCTAACAAACGGCACTTCATTTTATCTCTGGGACTCTTTGGATGACAAATCTGAGCAAGATTTCAGAATGTATGTACACATTTCACCTTCAGAGATGAATGTATCAAACCTATTGCGGTGAATTTATTTGTTGTTGTTGTTGTTAGGAGCTCTCCTTTAACAATAGCCTGGCATTTTCTCGCAGTAATAACTACTGTATATTGGACAGTGCAGCTACATTAACAAGAAT